>NC_046378.1:38690719-38990719 GCF_011125445.2 Fundulus heteroclitus | reverse complement strand
GTATAGACGCCTTGATTAAGACTAGAGATGCACCGGCGGCTGGCGATAATAAACCGATTTTCAGCTTCATCAGCCCTGACTGGTGAACTGTAGCAATGGGCAAACCCAACTTATGTAAACTCTTTTTAACCATCGCTTGTTTCTCCTTTCACACTGCAGACTTTACTAGTCCAGTTATTCACCTTTGGATCAGGACAAACTCAAAGTCAGACGCATGCAGACATGTGCTAACCTGGAAACGGTATTTCTTTGGCATCATTAGACATAGGGCTGAAGAATTAATCACATTTTCAATATAATCGTGATTTAAAATAATGCAATTTCCAAATCGCAGAGTCTGCAATTTTTAGCTATGTAACAATTAGGCAATTAGACGCGTCCTTTAGGTGTCAGTAAAATGTTTAAAGTGGGTTTACCTCCACATGGAAGGGAAGACATTTGCAGCAGTGAGATAATCTAATTGTATTACTTGTTTTAGAGTTTATATAATCATACAAAGCATTAAGTTCTGGTCAATCAGTTTAATACATAGACTTGCTTGTTGGTTGGACTTTATGTTCAACAAGGATTGATGTCCAATTAAATTAAAAGCTGTTCTTTTGAATAATATTCTGATCAATAGAAATATTAAAAGTTCATATTTAAAATAGTCCGTGTTTACAAACATCTTTATTTAGAGGCCATTTTTGTTGCTTGTAGTTAATGCGGAGAAAAGTCAAAATTGCAATTTTGATTGAAATATATCGTAGGCAGAACGCGATCATTACTGCTCTGAGTTTAGATGCTGTGGGTCTTTTAGCAACTAATCCACATGGCGAGGAAACAAATTGATTTGTTGTTTGTATATATTTTGAAACACATGATAAATTAAACTGGAAAAAAAATGTGCATTAAATCACAATATTAAGAAAAAAAAAAAAATCGCAATTAGATTATTTTACAAAATCGTTCAGCCCTAATTAGACACGTCTGCAGTTCACTGTGGATAAGTAAACGTCTCCCCTCTAGTAGAAGCTAGTAAGCACTAAACACCTAAACCAACAGACTCAGAAACAGTTTCTTCCCACAAGCCATCGCTCTAATGAGCAGCTGACTGACTCACAGTGTCAATAAAATTAAATAAAAACAAAACTCACGCAATAAGCCAGAAATGATGCTACCTTTTCATCACTTATCAGTTATGTAACCATGATTCTCTATTTCAGTGCTGTTCATATTGTAATATTATATATACTGCATACCACATCCAACTACCTCATATACATAATACCATATAATACTCATTTATTCCAGCATTCTTTGCACTCATCACACTGTGGACATGTATGTTTGTATGTGTGTTTTTGAGCAGTGCAGATGGACACAAACATCACCACCCCCACACTTCACATAATCAATGAGGCAATAGAACAAGCATTCAAAGACTTATCTCGGTACAATAATTGTTCATAAACTGACATTCCAACTTAACAGCAACGTCTATATTTCCTCAGAAAACTCTGGAAACCTCAGGTTGGCCGGTGAGTTTTGTCTGCTTTCCTCAGACGTTTCCGTCAATCAATCATGACATTTAACACAACAGCTTGGTTGGGGTCACTCAGCACCATCCACCGTAACTCGCTCAATAAAACCATCAAGCTCAGCAGTAAAATTATTGGTCAAGAACGGGAACCTCTCACACATTTATTTATTTATTTTTTATTTAAAAGGGGACAGTGTACATTAATCAACATTAAAACAAGGTAAATGTACCCGAGTTAGCTAAAAAGTGCTAATTTTCATCGGTCCCCCAGCCAGGTGTAAAAAAGGCAACCTTAAAAGTAATCACAAGTATAAAATCACAAGATAAAATTACAATGCCAATTACATAAAAAAAACATTATGGTTAAGAAATACAATTCATGTAAAATAATTATAAATGCATCTACTGCAGAAGAGTCAAATCTAAAGATGCTTGTATCCAGCAGTCATTGGGTGAGAGGTGGACGTTTAGAGAGCCAATTTAGAGAGACCAATTAAATTAAGAGTCACGTCTTTGGGCTGTGGGAGGAAAAAGTACCTGGAGAGAACCCACGCGCAGCAGAGGCCTCTCACCTGCAGCTCTGTGGCTGAGAACATGCAAACTCCATGCAGAAAGACCGCAGGCGGGGATTCAAACCCAGGACCTTCTTGCTAGGGTATCAACTGTGCAATTAAATATTTATTTCATTTCTGCTCTGATATTTTTTATCTTATAAAAGAACACAGAATTGTTCAGAATATCAATATTTGGCTGATTTCCAAACGAAAATTGGAAATCAGCCACACAATTCTTATCTTAGCATATTTAATTAAGCTCATTAAGATTTAAGTAATTTAAGAGAACTATCTGATTATTACGGAGCCAAGCAAGTATCAGCAGGTAAAAAAAATAAAAATAAAGCAGGTGCTCACGCTGTGCTAAAGTGTGCGCTCCATTTTGCAATCCGTGCGTGCAGATTACCCATAACCTTGCCTGTAAGACGAATTCTTGCGGACCGTACCTCTAGATTTGAAAGGAGAAAAATGTGACTAAGACATTGTTGATGGAGAGGAACGATTGTTTCTAGGGAATATTACCAACATCCTGGGTGACAAGTGAGAATGATTTAGGCTGATTTTACAGTAAATATATCACTTATAGCATCGTTAATTCTTACAGCTATTGACGTACTTTATCTGGCCAGATTATCAGTAACCGGGTGGATTATCACTGTGCTGGTCATCACAGAAACACACAATTTGTTCTCTTCATAAAGACCAGAAGACACAAGTCGTTTCAAACAGCCAAGTTTTCACATATCTCTGCCATGGCAACGGTTACATCAGCTCTGTTATTATTGCTGCTTCAACAAGATGAAGGACGGTGGGGGTATTTAACAAAGAAGCAGATGGATTGATAAAAGGAAGTAAAAAATATGACAGGGAGACTAGAATGTGTTAATAAAGCAGTGCATTAGATTGAAGGACGACATCCTGCAGAGAGAGAAACTCCTCTGCTACTGGGCTTGAAATTTACATTAAAATTATAATCTGCAGGTTATATTGTGGTTTTAAATGTTTCAATAATCTTATCAAAAAGTATAAGAAAAATACTGAAGGAGAAAAAGCAGAGGACTAAGTGTGTGTGTGTTATTGAACCACTTAAAAGCAATAAAAGGGACAGAAAAGATAACACTGCAAAAACGGAACTAGAAATAAGTAAAATGTTCAATTCAATTCAATTCAATTCAATTTTATTTATATAGCGCCAAATCATGAAACATGTCATCTCAAGGCACTTTAAAAAGTCAAGTTCAATCATATTATACAGATTGGGTCAGATTATACAGATTGGTCAAAAATGTCCTATATAAGGAAACCAGTTGATTGCATCAAAGTCCCGACAAGCAGCAGTCACTCCTGGGGAACCGTAGAGCCACAGGGAGAATCGTCTGCATTGTACATGGCTTTGCTGCAATCCCTCATACTGAGCAAGCATGAAGCGACAGTGGGAAGAAAAACCACCCATTAACGGGAAGGAAAAACCTCCGGCAGAACCGGGCTCAGTATGAACGGTCATCTGCCTCGACCGACTGGGGTTACAGAAGACAGAACAGAGACACAACAAGAGAGACAAAAAAGCACAGAAGCACACATTGATCTAGTAATCTGTTCTACATTAGATGGTAGTAGCGGGTGAGCCGTCTTCTCTGGATGATGTCACAGTTAACAGAACGCCAGACCAGGTGTACCTACTATGAAGAAAAAGAGAGAGAGCAAAAAGTTAAAAGCTGAAATGACGACAGTCATTTCAATGTAATACAATGCAAAACTGGAGAACAGTAGACTGAAGAACAGTAGAAATCAGTAGAGTGAGAAAATTAGACCCTGATGTCCTCCAGCAGCCTAGGCCTATCACAGCACAACTATAGAGATAGCTCAGGGTATGAGCCACTCTAACTATAAGCTTTGTCAAAAAGGAAAGTTTTAACATTAGTCTTAAAAATAGATAGGGTGTCTGCCTCACGGACCAAAACTGGGAGTTGGTTCCACAGGAGAGGAGCCTGATAGCTAAAGGATCTGCCTCCCATTCTACTTTTAGAGACTCTAGGAACCAGCAGCAGACCTGCAGTCTGAGAGCGAAGTGCTCTGTTAGGAACATACGGGGTAATCAGAGCTCTGATATATGGTGGAGCTTGATTATTAAGGGCTTTATACGTTAGAAGGAGAATTTTAAATTCTATTCTTGATTTAACAGGAAGCCAATGAAGGGAAGCTAAAATTGGAGAAATATGATCCCTCTTGTTGATTTTCATCAGAACTCTTGCCGCAGCATTTTGAATCAGCTGAAGACTTCGAACTGCATTTTGTGGACTTCCTGATAGTAAAGAATTACAATAGTCCAGCCTTGAAGTAACAAATGCATGGACTAGTTTTTCAGCATCACTCCTGGACAGAATGTTTCTAATTTTGGCGATATTCCGGAGGTGAAAAAAGGAAACTCTGGAAACCTGTTTAATATGGGATTTAAATGACATGTCTTGGTCGAAAACAACACCAAGATTTTTAACTTTATTACCAGAGGCCAAGTTAATGCCATCCAGATTAAGGGATTGATTAAGAACTTTATTTTTTGAAGACTCTGGCCCAAAGATTACAACTTCTGTCTTGTCAGAATTTAAATGCAGGAAATTTAAAGTCATCCAGCTTTTGATGTCATCAAGACATGACTGCAGTCGAAGTAACTGATTGGATTCATCAGGATTTATGGATAAATATAGCTGAGTGTCATCAGCATAACAGTGGAAATTAATCCCATGCTGTCTGATAATTTTGCCAATCGGAAGCATATATATAGTAAAGAGAATTGGTCCAAGGACTGAACCCTGTGGTACTCCACAGGTGACCCTAGAGTTTGAGGAAGATTTATTATTAACATGAACAAATTGGAATCTGTCTGACAGATAAGATTTAAACCAGCCTAATGCTTTTCCCTTAATCCCTACAGTATGCTCAAGTCTTTGTAGGAGAATATTGTGATCAACTGTATCAAATGCAGCACTGAGATCTAACAGGACAAGTATAGACACAAGTCCATTATCTGAGGCCATGAGAATATCATTAGTGACCTTCACCAGAGCTGTTTCAGTGCTATGATGAGCTCTGAAGCCTGACTGAAACTCCTCAAGTAGGTCATTACTTTGTAAATGTTCACATAGTTGATTAGCAACTACTTTCTCAAGAATTTTAGATAAGAAAAGAAGATTAGATATAGGTCTGTAATTTACTAACTCATCTTGATCAAGAGATGGTTTCTTAAGTAAAGGTTTAATAACAGCTACTTTAAAAGCCTGTGGTACATATCCATTTACCAAGGATACATTAATCATGTCTAAAATAGGACCACTGATCAGAGGGAATACCTCCTTAAACAACTTGGTTGGGATTGGGTCTAACATACAGGTAGAAGGTTTAGATGAAGCTAAAATTTTAGATAGCTCAGAAAGCTCTACTGCTTTTAAACAGTTCAGACACTGCGCAGGTTCTAAGGATTCCTCCAATGCTGCCTCACTTACTGAGGATGAGGTAATCATGTTTGGGAGGATGCCAATTATTTTATTTTTAATGGAATCAATTTTATTTATGAAGAATCCCATAAAATCATTACTGCTAAGAGCTAAGGGAATGGATGGATCAACAGAGCTGTGGCTCTGAGTAAGTTTGGCAACTGTACTGAAGAGAAATCTAGGATTATTCTTATTCTCCTCAATTAATGATGAAAAATATGCTGCTCTAGCTCTGCGAAGGGTCTTGTTATACAACAATAGACTGTTCTTCCAGATTAGGTAGGATTCCTCTTGGTGTGTAGAGCGCCATTTTCTCTCCAATTTCCTAACATTGTGCTTCAAGGAACGCAGCTCTGAATTAAACCAAGGAGCCAGCTTCCTGTGAATAATCACCTTCTTTTTAAGGGAGCTACATTGTCTAATGCAGAACGCAATGACGAAGTCATACCGTTTACAAAGACATCTATTTGTGAATTGGAAGAAACAACATTGCTGCCATCTACAGGGCATTTCTGCAATACGGAGGATATTAAAAAGGGGACAGACTCTTTAAGTTTTGATACAGCATTATCCGATAAAGATCTACTATAATGGAACCCTCTTTTGGGGGTGGAGAACTCAGTTAGATTAAACTCAAATGTTATTAAAAAATGATCAGATAGGACAGGGTTGTGAGGAAATACTGTTAATTCTTCACAATCAATGCCATATGTCAGAACAAGGTCTAAAGTATGGAGCCGAGAGTGCGTCGGTTCATGCACATTTTGAGCAAAACCAATTGAATCTAGGATAGTTTTAAAGGCTACACTAAGGTTATCACATTCTGTGTCAACATGGATGTTAAAATCACCCACTATAATAGCCTTATCAGTATTTAACACCAAATCAGATAAGAAATCTGACAACTCATCCAAAAACTGAGTGTAAGGGCCTGGTGGACGATACAAAACAACAAACAGAAGAGGTTTTATTGCTTTGCAGCTTGGATGAGGGAAACTGAGGGTTAAATGTTCAAAAGAACTGTAGTTATTAATTGGCCTGGGACTAATTAATAAATCAGACTGAAAGATAGTTGCCACTCCTCCTCCTCTTCCCACAGATCTGGGAATGTGGAAATTTGAATAATTGGAGGGAGTTGACTCATTTATACTAACGTAGTCTTCTTGTAGCCAGGTTTCTGTGAGACAAAACAAATCAATCTGTTTATCAGAAATCAATTCATTAACTAACAAAGTCTTTGGAGGGAGAGACCTTATATTTAATAGACCACATTTAATTGTTTTATTTTTAGGTTCAAGGTGAACCGTATTGATTTTTATTAGGTTTTTATGATTTGTTCCTTTTAGATAAGTTTTTGATCTGTTAAGTTTTGGCCGTGGGAAAGACACCGTCTCAATAGGATAATGGATGGGTAACAGTACAGAAGCTGCAGAGAGGTGTGTTAAACTACGGCTCTGCTTCCTGGTCTGGACCCTGGATTGTCAGCATTTAGGAGGACTAATAAATCCGGCCAGATTTCTAGAAAGAAGAGCTGCACCATCCAAAGTAGGATGGATGCCGTCTCTCCGGATCAGACCAGGTTTTCCCCAGAAAGTTCTCCAGTTATCAATGTAGCCCACGTCGTTTTCAGGACACCACCTAGACAACCAGCGGTTGAATGATGACATGCGGCTAAACATGTCATCACTGGTCAAATCAGGCAGGGGACCAGAGAAAATTACGGAGTCCGACATTGCTTTAGCAAACTCACACACCGAAGCAACACCAACTTTAGTGACCTCCGATCGGCGTGACCGGGTGTCATTACCGCCAGCGTGAATAACAATCTTACTGTATTTACGCTTATCCTTAGCCAGCAGTTTTAGGTAAGATTCTATGTCGCCCGTTCTGGCCCCCGGCAGGCATTTAACTATGGTCCCTGGTGTCTCTAGTGCCACGTTTCTGACTATTGAACTCCCAATAACCAGGATCGGCTTCTCAGCGGGTGTGTCGCTGAGTGGGGAAAATTTATTTGAAACGCAGACGGGTCGGTGGTGAACTGGGGGCTGAAATCTAGAGCTATGCTTCCTACGAACTGTCACCCAGCCAGCCTGCTTACCCGGCTGCTCGGGTGCTTCTGGAGGACCACTAAGTGAACTAACGCTAGGTCTATGTGGCTCCGCGCTAGCAGAGGGGCGGCTATCAGCTGGTCTTTCCATAGCACGGAGCCGGGACTCTAATTCTGACACCCTCGCCTCCAAAGCTACAAAAACACTACATTTATTACAAGTACCATTATCACTAAAGGAGGCAGAGGAATAGCTAAACATCTGACACAGAGAGCAGGAGATAAGGGGAGACTTAGTCAGAGACGGAGAAGCTGAAGTAATAGTAGGAGAGGAAGCCATTGTGGAGCTAAGGCTAGGCTAGGCTAAAGCTAGGCTAGCGCCCTTCTACCACGCCAAGAGAGCAAACCGTGAAACACGAGGAGTTCCCAAGCGTGATGTGCAGCAACAGAAAATGTTTTAAAAGTGCTTATGTGTTAGAAACAGATGTTACAGCAAAGAGATTAAAGATAAAAGCGAGAGAATCTGGAGCAACAAACCGTTGCTCACGCAGTGAAAACAGGAAGTGATACAATACGCCTTACCGCAAACAGGAAGTGACGTCAGTCACAGAACAGTGATGTTCTTAAAATCTGTGTATTTGTCCTTGATTTGAGCAGGTAAATAAGATGATTTGCCAATGGAATAAGAGTTTTGCACTTAAATAGGAACAATTAATCTCAATCATCTTATTTCAAGTGCAGTATGTCTAATTATCTTATTTTAGGGGTGAAAATACTCATTCCATTGGCAGATAATCTTATTTACCTGCTGAAATCTAGGACAAAAACACAAATTTTAAGAACATTTTACTTATTTTTAGATCCATTTTTGCAGTGAAGAACAAATGGTCTGAATAAAGACACCGTCACAATCGTAGTGAAAGTAAAAAGCAAGTCATTTAATTCCCTGTCTGGAAAACAGTAAGATGGTTAATATTGCACCAAATTTAACTAATGACAAGAAAACAATTTTTGCTTTTTCAATCCTTTCCATTTGATTGTTGTCCAGCAGATTTCATGTGTGGTCAACAAAAATAAAGTGATATGAGGCGCCGCGCCGCGTAGAGATGGAGTAAACCCCCAAATACGGCCATTAATCCTCGATGCACCAGTTTCTTTCTTTGCTGCGTGTCTCTCCCCCCCCCCCCCCCCCCCCCCTCTCTCTCTGTCCGTTTCCTGTAAGATTACTGCAAATAAAGGCCAGTAGTAGCACAAAAATAAATATAATTAACTGATTGATTTATGTAGCACAACAAAGGTCAACTGAAATTACTAATCCACTGGATAACAAAGTGGTTGAGACCTAAATCACCAAATTAATACCCAAGAATATCAAAAAGGCAGATATTTTCCTAATTTCTCTTATATGTTGTTTTCTTTAAGGCTTCCATCGATACATTTCTCCAACCTTGGTTTACCACCATCTGCACAATAATACAACATTCATCATTATTATAGTTTCTCTAGTGTGTTAGCTGCCTTAGGAGACAGACATATTAGGGAAATCTGGTTAGTTTCCTGTGACAGTATTATTGCTGTTTGGATATTAATTGTTTTATAAACCTTGAAGTGGGTCAGGTACACAACAGGTGGGGATGTGAAAGGAGCAGTGACATACTTTATGGTCTCTGAGCACCGGATGTAAAAATAGACTCTGTTCCTTACAGATAGGAGGAGAACGTTGTGTGAGCACACAGGCAACGATACCTCAGAGGACAAAAAGTGAAATAAAAGGAGAGGACAGGAGGGAGGAGAAGACCACTAAAAGACAGAGATTGGGTAGGATATTAAGATTAAATAATTCATGTTGCTGCAGAGGTTCTCAGGTCTTTTGAAACCTTGGCAGCCAGATCATTTCAGTCACTCTATCAGTTTTCAGTGTTTCACTTTATTACTTTTTCTCTACTTTTTTCCCTGCCTCTACAGGAACTGACCTCTAGATATAACCCAGAGATAATACCTTAAAAAAAAGCACCCCTAGAACTTCAGTTCAGTTCTTCACTGTACAAAACACATTTCAATGCATGCTAAAAGGGAGAAAAGGTGAACAAATAGAGGAGAGGAAAGGGAAAGAGCAAGATAACATCCAGAGTCTGCCTCTACACCTGCAAAGAGAGATATAAAGAAGAAAGTATTACAGACAGAGACAACCAACGCATTGATACCATCACTGAAGAATATACAGGATTATTTAATATGAGATCTATAAAGTGACAGCTGAAGATCATAATAGAGGTTTTCTGTATAGAAGTGAATCTGTAAGCACCTGGATCCAAGCTATAGGTGTTTGAGAGAGTCTGCTTGTGTCTGTAAGGTTTATCCATAAGAAAAATACCGTTTCTCTTCTTTTTTTTTTTCCCTTCTATCTTCTCGTTTCAGTGTCCATTGAACATGAAATAGTCCCAGAATAAAATCTAATAAAGCTTCTTGCATGTATAAATCAGCCGGAGCACTATGGAGAAAGCAGTAAGGCACCACTGGTGAAAGTAAAATCTGTTGGGTTCTTTTTGGCATTAAGACAACAATTCTTAACGCTACATTAACACGTGAAAGAAGAGAAAATCTTAAACGATATCCTTACCGTGTGTGGTGTGTTAAGAAAGACCTGGTCCACTCAAATCTCAAATCGGGAATATTCAACATGTTGGATTGTTTAGGCCCGGTTGTTCCCAAAGACTAACTAGAATGTGACACGTAGCCAATCAGAAAGCGAGGTGAGGAAACATCTATATCATAGTGCAGCAAACAGAGTCCCCCGTTCACACTGTCTCCACTCCTTTAACCAAGGCCTTTTCTTTCTGTTATGTTTTTTTTCTGTTAAAATTAGTCCACAAGCTATCGCCATTCTTCTTCTTCATTGTCCATGTTTATTAACTCTGAACTCACGTTTGATCTTCCTGTCTAAAATCTGAATGATCCTGAATGAAATCTGTTATATCTCCAACATTTTTATCGTTACATGTGGTGTCTGTCAGGCCTTGAAACGGGCGACTATTTTAAAACCTTGCTGTGTGATCCAGCCTTTCGTTTCGCCGATCACTGGAATCCACTACAAGCTACCGTACCCCTGGATGTGTGTTTAGGGTCGTGGTCCAAGTGTGAACCTTCCCCAAGTCTCAGGTCTTTAGCTACCACCAACATGTCTTACAGCAGGGGTGTCAAACATACGGCCCGCGGGCCGGATCCGGCCCGCCGAACAATTTTGTCCGGCCCTGTGGCTAAATGCATTATCATTATTAAAAAAAAAAAAGAAAAAAAAAGAGCTCATCAGATTTGACTTTCACAAGTGGAGCAGTACTGCTTTTGCCATAGTGCTCCGCTTGATTTATGAATGTGAATAGTTTTATTATGATTCATGCGGGGAATATCTCAAATGATATGGACACTACAACGGGAAAGTAGGAGAGGAAAGGAAGAACAAAAAGAAAAAAAACAAAAGGTGAAAGAAAGAGGAGATAAAAGGAAGAGAATGATAAAACAATTATTGAAAAAAACATGTACTTCGTTTAATTGAAAATATGCAGTTCCTGTATTGTCCACAAGGGGCGCTGTGTTTTAATTAGCAGATTAAGCTTCAGGTGTGGAAAAATCTAAATCATTTCTTAATTTTTATCTGTTTGGTGTATTTTGTCATGTAGGACAGTGTTTTTAAGTTCCAAAAAATGTGAATAAATGTTTTTCAACATTGTACAATCACTGTGATCAGTTCTTATGCATAATGCATAAGTAAATGTTTAACTGAGTAAAAGGATTGTTGAAATTGCACATACTTTTCTTAAAAACGCTGAGGTTATTCATAATATATTGTGTAAAAGTGAAATTAATTTAAAATAAAAATCAACAACAAGTCCACATTTATTAGTTCTATTTAATCTTGCAATGAGTTTACTCGTGTGGCCCTCTTGAGATCAGATTAAGCTGTATGCGGCCCCTAAACCAAAATGAGTTTGACACCCCTGTCTTACAATATCATTCAGCTCCACCCATTTTCCCCATCAGCTCTGAGTAACTCTCCCGGCCGTCTGAGGAAAGATATCCCCAACGCATGATGCCGCCTCCACCGTGTTATACAGCAGGAATGCTACGTTAAAAATGATGTGCAGGTTTTAGTTTTCCAGAGAAACAGAACTACAAATACAGGGTTTACCTGAGGTTTTGCAACTCGTTTCAGTTGTTATCCTCTGAAATCAGCTAACTCTTGAACTCTAAACTGGACTCTGCATCACACTTGCATCTTTATTTGGCACTACCAAAGTTGCCGAACTTTTATTATCCATTTAAATAGTACACAACTCAACGTTTACTGCATTTTTGCACTGCAAGGTACTTTTGCATACAAATGCCTTTTTGCACCATTATTTTTGCACATAAACAATGGTTGAACATTCTCTGCACACTGTTCTTGCACACCGTTTTTCTCCTGCACTGTTACATCTGATCACTGCTGCACTTTATATTGTAATGCTGCCTTATTCCACCTGAAATCCCATTACACTGTCGTAAGCTGTATGCAACAAAATTTTGTTCTGTATGCACTCTGTACATACAAAATGACAATAAAGTTGTTTAAGTCTAACTGAAACATCAGCATGTGTGAATATTAAAGAAAGTGCAAGCTAACAGATGGTTTTACATAAAGATTTGTTTCATAACAGCAGGAGAATTTGACAAAGCAACCAAAAACAGTACTCTTATTACCATTGTTTAATATTATTTTTAAAAACTCAATACTGAGTTTGTTGTGTTTAAGTGTCATGTTATCCATGTACATCCTAAGCCAGTGTCTGCCTAAAAGGAAATTTTACCATGATAACACACGGTGACAATAAGAGATTCTTGCTTCTTAAAAAAGATATACTGCTAGTATTGTTATGTTCACTGATATTAGCAAAGCCACTATAATTATATCATAAGTATGATTATTACTAGGGCAGGGTATCATCTGGGATGAGCCGATTTGATACGATTCTCGATACAATAAGATTCTCAATATAGCTCAGCTGGATTTGATTTGACTCCAATGTAGATATTTATTACTTTCAAATTAATGCTCAAAGTCATTAAATCGACAAAACTAGCCAAATATTACCTTTATGTTCAATTTATTGAACACTGATATGTTAACAGGAAAATAAAGTGCATTTGGTTCAATGCATTTAACGTATCACAGAAACCAAAAATGTGCCAAACGTCTGATTTTAGGGACGAAGGCGCTTCGAAAATCCTGTCGGCATTTCCGCAAATTCGTGTCACTTTCACTTCCTCGCTGTGAAGAGTGGTAACGCATGGTAATAGCGCCCCCTATGGGTTGGGAGGTATATCTATATTGAAAGCCAGAATATCGATATTAAATCGTTTTTTTTAAATCGATATTAATCTTTGTATCGATTTTTATGCACAGCCCTAATTATTACCATCATCTTGCACTGCACCTTATCTACCTATTCATCTTGTCTTTTTAAGTATAATTGTACTATTCTGTGTTTTTATTTTTTCATTTCTACCTTAGAATTTTATTTTATTGTATTTTTACTGTATACAAATATACCGGACGACTATGATGACATAATTTCCCTTTGGGGATAAAGTCATCCATCCATCCATCTATCTACGTTTGAGAAACAAACCACCTTTGCCATTTTCATCCTGATGAAATGAAGCGGCGTCAAACTTGACAAAATTTATTCGAGGAAAGACTTCACAGAACAAAACAGAATCTGCACGACTCAATTAGCATTTTGAATAACTTACAGGTAAATTATAGGCACAGCAAATCACAAAACCATCAAAAGAAATTACAACTTCTAACAGATGAACCAGTAGCCTAAATAGCAGAGCTTTGTGGTCCTCCAGGTGAGCTCTGCAGCACCGTGGAGGTGGAATGACGCAGGTAAGGGTCAGGTAGAAAAGCTCTGATCCCCACAACAGAAGGAGAGTCGGCAACCCTGGCTGGCATGCCTCGTTCTGAAGAGACTTTTTAATCAAAACTGGACCATCTATAATCAGAAGCTCTATAAATACATACACAAATACAGGACGAATAAAATCATTGGCACACATGCTTCATATCAGGAAGGTTCTTTCAGCTGAGCGGACAGAGACTGAAGGAGTGGCTTTAATAATCACAGTATGAATAATTTTGTCTGATACATTTTTTTTAATAAAATATCTGCCCCATTGTTGCCTCAATTGTTCTGTCTTGCCAAAATGTACATAATATTATTAAAACTAGGGCTGAACAATTAATCGCATTTTCAATATAATCGCGATTTAAAAAAACGCATTTTCCAAATCGCAGAGTCTGCAGTTTTTGGCTATGTAACAATTAGTGAATCAGACACGTCCTTTAGGTGTTGGTAAAATGTTTAAAGTGGGTTTGCCTCCACATGGAAGGGAAGACAGTTGCAGCAGTGAGATAATCTAATTTTATTACTTGTTTTAGAGTTTCTATAATCATACAGAGCATTAAGTACAGGTCAATCAGTTTAATACATAGACTTGCTTGTTGGTTGGACTTTATGTTCAACAAGGATTGATGTCCAGATCAATTAAAAGCTGTTTTCTTGAACAATATTCTGATTATTAGAAACGTTAAAAGTTCTTGTTTTAAATAGTCCTTGTTTACAAACATCTTTATTTAGAGGCCATTTTTGTTGCTTGTGGTTAACGCGGAGAAAAGTCAAAATTGCAATTTTGATTGAAATATATCGTAGGCAGAACGCAATCATTACTGCTCTGAGTTTAGATGATGCGGGTCTTTTAGCAACTAATCCACATGGCGAGGAAACTAATTGATTTGTTGTTTGTATATGTTTAAAAAGACATGATAAATTAAACAGGGGGGGGAGAAAAAAAAAAAAAACGCATTAAATCGCAATATTAAGAAAAAAAAAAAAAAATCGCAATTAGATTATTTTCCAAAATCGTTCAGCCGTAATTAAAACACTGTGTAGCATCACTAAACACACCCATAATCAAGCCATTATCAACGTGAGGTAAAGGCAGAACAGATGGAGAAATAAATTATTATTTTCTGCACATTTTAAGCAGAGGTTCCTTCAAGGAGCAACAAAACATGTGGAAGGTAGTTTTCTCACAACTGTTCTACTTTACAAAATCCTTGATGCAGTTTCCCAGGAGGGCGGATTTTTATTCTGAGGACAAAGTGTAAATTTCTCCTCTGCTGACACCAAATGTTCGAGCATATGTGGGCTAAACATGAAAGAGACGTTCATCACTGAGCCAGCAGACCCGTTTCATTCTGCTGACTTTTTACTGTAGATGATCTGAATAGAAGAGACGTCAACGTAACCGGGGCCGTATTTCTAGATATGGAAGGAAAAACAAAATCATAGAGGCACCATTTAAAAATGTGCGACCAATTTTCTTTTTGTACAACTTTAATCTGTGACACATGAATTTCTCCACTGTGAGATCAATAAAGTCAATTTTGGTTGACTATGCTCTGCCTGTAGGAGCTATAACAAAATGCAACATTTAAAGTATTTCTTTCTAGCCTTCCTTTTGTGTGTGTGTGAGTGAGTGAGTGAGTGAGTGAGTGAGTGAGTGAGTGAGTGAGTGAGTGAGTGAGTGAGTGAGTGAGTGAGTGAGTGAGAGCATTTTTTGACCAATCTGTATAATCTGATTGAATTTGACTTTGGAAAGTGCCTTGAGATGACATGCTTCATGAATTGGTGCTATATAAATAAAATTGATCAGACAGACAGACAGAACTTTTTTTCACATTAAAGATAAAAAGATTTGCATCTGAGTCCGAGGGATTTGATAACAGTCCCAATTAGCATCTTATATATATATATATAATATAATCTGTGATAATCAGCTATAGAGTAAAATCTGTCTACAGCTAGTCTGAGACGTCGCACGCAAACCCAAAGAGAGATTTATTGGCTCCTTTATCACTTTTATGCAGACCTTCAGGTGGAGGACTTCAGCCTCGCTGCCAGGAACCAGACTGTAGGAAAGCGTGGTGTTCTCTAGATACGGACAGATGGGCTGTGGGATGCAGGAGCTTGTGAGTTCCTGCATCTCCGGGCAGCACAGCTGGAACCCAGGGATGAGCCATTATCATTATCTGTTGTCATCATGAATATTTAGATGCATGTGACAACGGTAAACTCGACTACTGTATCTGCAAACCCCAAAAACTCAAGGTATTGCTGAGGTTGTTCCCTTTACTACTTTTTTTTCTTTAATTTTTCTTTAATTTTAAAGTGCTATATCATCAATGAATATCTCTAATAAAAAGTATATTACTGAACAACATGTGACCTCAGATAATGTCAACAGAATGAGCACCAAAATGACTTTGACAGACAAAGGGAACAAGGGTTTGCCATCTGTCATGTAAATCAATGCAAACTAGAAAATGCTGTTCCTGCGTAACAGCGAGTGAGAATGCTAATCTGCAGAATGACTGAGCAGAAGATGCAGAAAACATTGAAATCAGATTTGAAGAATTTGAAAAAAATTAAGAATTTGAAGGGATTTGATGAATTTGAAGAATTGGGAGAAATAGAAGAATTTGAAGGAATTTGAAGAATTTGAAAAAAGTTTAAGGAATTTGAAAAATTTGAAGAAATAAAAAAATTGGAAATTTAAAGAATTTGAAAAACTTTGAAGGAATTTGAATATTTGAAGAAATTTGTAATATTTGAAACATTTCCAAAAATTTGAAGGAATTTGAAAATTTTCAAAAATTTGAAGAAAATAGAAGAATTTGAAGAAATTTGAAGAATTTGAAAAAAATTTGAAGGGACTTGAAAAATTGGAAGAATTTGAAGAAATTTGAAAAATTGAAAGATTTTCAAAAAATTTGAAGGTATTTGAAAAATTTGAAGATTAAGAACAATTAGAAGAATTAGAAATATAGGAAGAATGTGAAGAATTTGAAGAATGTGAAGAATTTGAAGGAATTTGAAGCAATTTGCATTGATTTCAATAGGAACAGCCAAAAAAAATCGCACAAAAAGTGAAATATTTTAAAAAGTGTAAAAGTTAGCATAACCATGAGTCATAGCAGGCATGCCGGGAACGAGCCGAATGTTTTGACACCAAAATTGTTGAAATCGGTTGAAGTATGCGGGAGTAGTTAGACGCAGACGGAATAATAATAATAAAGAAAAACAGGAAAACAATCAGTGAGAATGCTGTATAGCATTCTCACTGATTAGAACCGCTACCTGTTTACCTCACGTCCCATTTTGTGAAATAGGCCCATCGGGTTTCACTGAGCTGCTTGGGTCCATTACATCTGACAGGATCGCTGACTGCACTGCATCTCTGCCAAGAAGAAATTATAACCCAAAAGAATCCAGTATAACTGGAAATATAAAACCTATTCACTTGGAGCGTTCTGATTGGCCCAGGGAGGCTGGAGGGAGCCAGGCTGACGTCAAATGATCATGTTTAGTAACAGCGAAAGGGGTCAACAATTTTCATCTAGCTCAGCATAAATCCTGAGAAGCCAAAAAAGCTTGAGTGAAAACTAAGACATCGGCTGACTTGCATTTTATTGAGGTTTGGTTTTAATCCAGAAGCCAAAAGAGCACCGTTTGCATAGCAGAGACGTCCCATAGAGTTGGTGAAGTGTCTTTTAAATCAGCCAATTAATCTCAGCTCCTGAGCAGCTGCAAAGCTGAGATTCCTGGGTTTGAATGAATATGCACATGATTGGATTAAACTTCTATGATCCCTTTGGGAAAATGAAGTATTACACTAAGGAATGCAAAGTAGCTCAGAAATGAGAGGCTCAGATTTTGTCAAGAGGACATAAAAGCCAGCAGTCCTACTGTAGTGGGGGAAATTGGTAAAAGCTAAAATAGACCCCCCCCCCCCCACAGGGTTTTTCTTTAACTTAGGGAGAAAACTAGCAGCCAATCAGGTTTAAACAGTGAGAAGCGATCAGAGAGCTGAGTGTTAAACTCAGTTCTCGTGTGTTTCACAGTGAGTCTGTTAAAGTCCGCCCATTTTTCAGTGATGCAGCAAAAACTAAACTAGAAGACATTAATAGCCGATGTGCAGAGAAAGCAGAGAGGAAAGAGTTACTTAAGCACAACTATAAACTAATTTAAATACATCGGCAGCAAATTAAACTCACATTATACTATGTTTGTAGTGAAGATACTTTAATGGAGTGAAAACTCCTGACTCAGCAGTATGTTATTACTATATAGAAAGCTGTTTTTAATCATTACAGGGCATTGCTTCTCTCGATCGTACCAACACATTATCCCTGCATTAATATCCACAGTTACCCGTGAAGGTATGGCTTTTAAGAGAGGACTTCATTTTGTAATGACTCAGGTTGAAGATCTGCACGTATTTCAGAGTTTATTATTTACTTTTAGAGGTCCTGCAGAATCAAAAATGTAAGTGAAGCACAGCCTGAGCAGCTCTTTCCAATTACGTTGGAAACTAAATCCAGGAGATGTAAAAAGTGTTTGTTCTCCTGTGAAAATGTGAGGTTTTAAGGACCAGTTGTTTTCCACCTTTCATATAAAATTCACCCTAAAGTACTTTAGGGTGATAGTAAAAAAAAAATAAAAAAGCTGCAAGAACCTGGCAGTACAAACGTGTCCAACCTCAGACTAGCAGGTTAAAACTCCTATTGATGCAGTTTCATTGTTTACTTGTCTTTGGTCCAGCATGCCACATCTTCACCTGATTATGTTTTTCCACTCTACCTTGCAAGGGTTCTCCGAGTCCTTAGAGATAGTGAGAACATTATTTGACAGTAAGCTGGAAGAAAATTGGGGGGAGGGACATGTGGTAAAGGTCCATGGGTACCACCGCCGCGACTCATATTATTGACTTTTAATGCAAGCTGTAAGAATAGGCAATAAATCGATTTTATTGATTCATTTAAATTTGCAATTTATAAAGATTTAAATTTTGGAAAATTGAGATTTATTTATCTATTTATTGGCCTATGGGCTTCCAAGAAACGTTGCACTGTTAGTCCAAGAAGGGGAAGTTAGTTTGGTAATCGGTTGCCATGTTGAATATGTTTAAGAAAAATATATTGTCAAGATACTCATAAAGAGGAAACCTTTATACCACAAGTTAAGCCTGTTCTCAGCTCATTGCAGTGTCTAATACCAGCAGCAGCAAAGATTTAGTTATATTTTCATTGTTTACAACGGCAGGGCGGCCATCTTGTTTTGCAAGCATTTTTCGTGGCTTGTTCAACTTAGTTGCACTTTGAATTCAGGTCAACTCCCAGACAAAGTCATTGAAATAAATGCAAGTTTTTTAGAAATAATTTCTCTGATTTGTTTTTATGAAAATAAAGGGGGAGAGGGAGAAAAATGTATTAATCGGATTTGGTATAATAAAATCGGAGATTTTATTATTTAGCCATATTACCCAGCTAAGCTGTCAAGTTTTAATTACATTTATTTGTTTCAGTCATTATATGAGAGGACTCAACAACGTCTTAGACAACAACATCCATAACTTTTAACCAAACACAATTATATTGACCTTCCCTAAGATCCATTATTACAGCAAAAATGTGAGCAAATTTCTTTTTTATAAACATTAAAAAGACAAAGTGGACTTCCACTTAGTGGGTAGACACCACGCACCATCAGACGGACGACACTGCAGGCAGAAAGGTGGACTTAGAGCAGAAAAGACACTGAACAATACAGCTCTTTGTGTTCGGTCCAGTCAGCTCTCTGCTGTTCGCTCATTGTCCAAACATCACACCACAGCTCCCAGCAACACATCAGCGCCGCAGACTACCAACTGCAGGCCCAACACCCAGCAGGAAGACGGCGCAGGTTTAAAAATATAAGAAATAAACATTAAAAACTCACAAGTCGAAATTTCAAGAAATACTTTCAGCCGTTTAACCTTTTTCACTGCAAAAACAGAACTAAAAATAAGTAACATTTTCTTGAAATAAGAGTATTTGTCCTTGATTTGAGCAGGTAAATAAGATTATCTGCCAATGGAAAGAGTAATTTTCCCCTTTAAAATAAGATAATCAGATATAATGCACTTAAAATAAGATGATGGAGATGAATTGTTCCTATTTTAAGTGCAAAAATCTTATTCCATTGGCAAATTGTCTTATTTACCTGCTCAAATCAAGGACAAATACACAAATTTCAAGAAAATTTTAACGTATTTTTAGTTTAGTTGAGTCTGTTTTTTGCAGTGTTCCTACATGATGAAACCTTTCTGTCCAGATCTGTAGATTATTACTGCAGTTTATATTGCAGTTATAATCTCATATATTACTGTTCCAGCTGTGGATCTGGAGATGACGACAACACTTTTTGAGTCTTTACAGCAGCGTATAAAACAAACTTCTACACTTAGCTTTTCAAAGACCAGACAATAGTCTTATTAAACATCCAACACCTTTTTCGACCAATAGACTGAACAACAACGCAACGCGTTAGACAAATGCAACAAAAATGAAAGAGTAGCTTATTTCTTTTATAAAAGCGAGGGGTTAAAATTAATAGAAAGAAAAGATACACACACAAAATAAAGGCATAGCTTTCCAAACATGAACAGGGTGGGCTCCTTTGACTTAGAAACTATCTTTGACTTAAACTACTATTTTATATATATATATATATATATATATATATATTATTTATATTATTAAATACAGGTCCTGGTTCAGCCTGGGGCCCAATGGCCAACAGAGCTTCCGTCTCAAATATTTATACCTCCGGGGAAATAGAAAGTCATGGATTAATATTTAGAAGCTCACAGAAACTCTGATCAATTTAGGAAATTAACATTTAAAAACAAATGCTTCACTTATAATTTTTGTGACTTGTGAATTTTAGTGACTAATTAATATGCCATGAATGATTTTGTAAAAAAAAAAAAAAAAAAAATTGAAAAATTGAAAAACTGAGATTAGATTACTGCAAGAAAATGTAATTTATTTTGAGTCCTTCTACAAATCTTTATCAGGGGGTGAGAATAAATATAGCTAACAATAGCTACATTTACAAGGAGAAAAATAATCGAAATAAACGCTTATCAGGATCAAATTATTCCGATTGCGCCAAAAGTAAACTTTGACCTATTTCCACGTTGGTGAGTGGCGGAAATACGTCAGTAAGCAAAACTGTCGGGGCTCCTGATACAACCTTTCTGTTAAAAAAATAAAAACAAAAGAGCACAAAATTGTTGTGTACTCAGTAACGTTTCAACTGTAATTAGAACATCATGCAAGTCCAGCCTGGACGCCTGAAGACAAAAGAACTCGTATAATTCTGCTTTAATTACTACTTTTTGTAGTTTAGAAAAGACGGAAGTACTACTTCTTCTGTGGTTTTTATAACTGAGCATGTCAGAGTGGTTGTATTCTGAATATATCCAGGTGCAAAGAAACGCACTTTATGATTGGAATAATTGATTGTGTGCCCATAAAAACGGTAAAATCCAATTATTTAATCCGAATACATTTTAATCCGATTGTGAAATTTTGTGCATGTCAACATAGCTTGTGTGAGACCCAGGAATCAGGAGACCTGGATCGCCTTGTTGATACATATGCTTGTAGAAAAAGGAAAGTCAATTAAGGGGCTTTAAAAAATAATTTTAAAACATCACAATCTGTCTTAGAAAAGGAACGAAATAACTGCTGTGGTTCAGCTTTCAACCAAATGAAGTGAAACTTTCAAGCGCTAGCACTTTGTGTCAAATTAAAAACAGGACAAACATAAGATATTCATGAGTAACTTATGCTCTTTACATAGTGTCATCATCACAGCCACTAAATATATTCAATGAAGAAAGGAAATTATGCTCCTGGGCTGGGCCTCCCCTACGTGGGACTATCTATTCAGAGTAAGTGAACAAATCTGATTAAAATGAGCCCAAATCTGTGCTCAGCAAACCTTAGAGACTACAGCTGGGTTAGGAAGGGGCTGACTGACCATATGAAGAATTCAGACACTTATTAGCAATAAAATGAAAACAAAAACAACTTGCTGTGCTGCAGGCGTTACAGACGGAGACGAAAAATCCTTTTTTTACAGCTTCCCTTCTACTTAATAAAGCCAGTCCATCTAAGCTGTCTCTTAGGATGCCTGTTACCAGGGGGACAATCAGAAACAACGGAGAAAGCATCAACGCAACACACCAGATGGTGAAGACCACCAAGATGCTCAATGTCAAACTAAACACATAGCGGAGTAAAAAAACAAATCTATGGAGAGAATTCAAGTTCTCCTGTTAACATAATGTCCTGCTGCCTGCCTCCACAACCCAAACCTGCACAATGATGCATCTCTCAGGTTCTGCACCACACCTTGGCTTTGTTTTTGATTTTTAGAGTATATTTTATTTATATAGCGCCAACTCATGAAACATTTCATCTCAAAGCACTTTCCAAAGTCAAAGTCAATCAGATTACACAGATTGGTCAGAAAATTTCCTACATAAGGGAACCAGTTGATTGGATCAAAGACTTGACAAGCAGCAAATTATACAGATCAAGGACATGTTTTAGGCTCATGGTTCTGCTAGCCCTTAACCTCCAGGTATAACTTTACTGATGCAAATTACCCAAAATTTGTCCAGGTTGGCTATTTTGAGGTACGTTTATTTTACATGACCTTTGTCCCCCCATTCCAGTCTTTCGTATGTCGTTTAAAATAAATAGAGCAACTATATCACATTGAAATTTTTTAAACTGACCTTCATTTAAAATGCCTTCTTTTAATAAAATCCCCTTTGCTCTCAGGTCTACTGATGGTTGCTAGAGTCTCTAAAAGTAGAATGGGAGGCAGATCTTTTATCTATCAGGCTCCTCTCCCAGTTTTGGTCCATGAGGCAGACACCCCGTCTACTTTTAAGACTAATCTTAAAACTTTCCTTTGTGACAAAGCTTCTAGTTAGAGTGGCTCATGTTACCCTGAGCTATCTCTATAGTTATGCTGCTATAGGCTTAGGCTGCTGGAGGACATAATGACCACTTTCCCTCAGTCTGCTATATTCTCCTACAACGCTCTAATTTTGAATTATTTACTATCATTTAAACTTTTAGCTTTGTTCTATCTCAGTTGTTTATCATGGTTCTTTGGAAATTGTCTGGTTGGTGAAAAAAATACATCCCTAGAGATGCATTTATCTGGCATTTATGGACCAATATGCAGATTTCCATCTTATTTTGAGGACGACCTGCTGATTTCGGTTTTGTATACTGTCTCTGTAAGGATGACAAATCATTAAAAAAAATCCATAGAATTTGACCATGAAAGGAGAAATAAAGGGCTGCACTCATAGAGGCTTTGATTCCGGCCTTTAACAAAGGGATTAATAGATTTTTCTTGTTGTTTCAAAGCTCACATCCCAAACCTTTATTTGATTTTTATTCAATACAAACTCCATCAGATAACATAATGTGTGCCTTTTAAAGCAAAAAAAATGTGTTTCTTTCCCAATTTTTACACAGTTAATGTAAGTTATAGGGAAAAAAACACTATTCTTAACTCTGTTCTTCTTGTCATTTTTTAATAAATGAATAGAAACAGAGCACGCATCTTTGTAAAAGACCACTTGTCGAGAAATAAAAGTCTGACGAAGCACACCAGTGAAGCCCCAATTCAAAGAAAAACCCACCAGGCAGGCAGGCAGGACTATATAGCAGGCGTCATGACATAAAGAGACATATATAGCAGAGATTTACTGATAGAGAAGCAAAAAACAAAATGAAGCTTAAAGGCATCTCTGGTGAAACCTCTGATCACCAGAACAGGACTGTCCTGGTGGTCCGCCATCCTTTCATCTGGTGTTAAACTCAATAAAATTTCACTTTAATATTGTTTACAATTCATAATATATATATATACACTAAGAGTTAAACAAGGCACTTTATTTAAGGATAGATAGATAGATAGATAGATAGATAGATAGATAGATAGATAGATAGATAGATAGATAGATAGATAGATAGATAGATAGATAGATAGATAGATTATATATTGGATAATTGGACAGGATATGGATATATCCTTATCCAATCTAAAAAATATATTAATTTATTGAACATATCTATACCTGATAGGGAAAAAGTCCCGGTTTTTTAATAATAAATCTGGATTTTTTTTCCAGACTATGACTCATTGTCACCCAGCAGTAAAGCTGTCACAAACTGCTAAAGTATCAGTCCGTATCTCAGCCTAAGCAGCTGGCAGACATTTATTGCACTTATACCACAACAGACAGACCGTTAGATCTGAACCGGGGGTTCTGTTGTCTTTTTATATAAAACCAAAAAACAGGGTTCGCCAGAAACAAAGTGAAATCCAGCGGGATCCAGCCGGACAGAACCAAGGCTGGATATATCCAACACACATTTTGACAGTTCGTCTCCGCAGAGCCGCGAACAGAAACCCCAGTCAACGCGTTTCTTACCGTCTGCCGGTTTCTGGGCGGTTGACCCTCCTCCCGCTCCGTATCCCGACCAGCCGCCGGTGTTTTATTATTTCTAATGGTCGGAGTTTTTAAAAGCCGCTCCGAGTCGCGAGCCGTGCGTGTTCTGCAGTGGACGGTCTCGTGCAGCAGTGCAGCTCTCTCTCTCTCTCCGCTGTCTGTGCGCGCGCGGGACACGCTGTACGGCACGCGCTCAGGCTGGGCACAGAGTGGAACTGCAAGCTCGAGGCTGCCGCGAGATCGCCCCAATCAACCTGTTGCTTACGTCACCGCGGCCGGTTCTACGGAGGCTGCTCCTGTGAGGGTTTAAATGGGAAACGTCCATCGGTGTTTTACGCTCTGCGTCCCTGTATGCGGCAGAGCAGCACGCCGCTGATGGTCCTCCCGCTCCTGGAGGCTATTTTGAGGTAAATTACCTTTGTACTCCCATTCTAGTTTTTTATATGTCCTTTAAAATAAATAGAGTGACTCCAGGAGCGGTTCTAGACAGGGGCCAACAGGGGCCCATGCCCCTGTAGAAATGGTTCGGGCCCCTGTTATGGCCCCTGTACTGGAGACATGATAATAAATACACTTCTCATAATTATTTGCAATGGCAAAGAAACCATAACTGATTGGTCACTTTGACCAACATTATTTTTTACCTGTACAGTTTTACTCTAAAAAGAATTTAAAACTTAAGATGTTTCACGTTTAGCTTATGAGCTGGGGGCAAAGTTTTAACTGCTAGATCAGGGGTCTTAAACCTGCAGTTCCAAAGCCACACGTGGCTGACTTAATATTATTACATTATATTAATATATTATATTATTATTATTATATTTATTGTTTTTTAAGTTTTTTGTTCTGTGCCCCTGAGAAAAAACACTGGCCCCACCTTGGCCCCCCTGGTAAATTTGGTCTAGAACTGCCACTGAGTGACTTTATCCAATTGGAATTTTTACACTGACCTTCATTTAAAATGTCTTCTTTAAATAAAAGAGCTCTCTGCTCTCTGGTGGTTCCTAGAGTCTCTAAAAGTAGAATGGGAGGCAGATCCTTTAGCTATCAGGCTCCTCTCCTGTGGAACCAACTCCCAGTTTTGGTCCGTGAGGCAGACACCCCGTCTACTTTTAAGACTAATCTTAAAACTTTCCTTTGTGACAAAGCTTCTAGTTAGAGTGGCTCATGTCACCCTGAGCTACCTCTATAGTTATGCTGCTATAGGCTTAGGCTACTGGAGGACATCAGGGTCTATTCCTCTCACTCTGCTGAGTTCTCCTACTGCTCTCTAATTTTGCATTATTTACTATCATTTAAACTTTTAGCTTTGTTTTCTCTCTGTTGTTTATGTCCATAGTTGCTACATCTGACCTGGCATTGATTTGAGCTGTGACACCATCCTGGGGAACTGAGCTGCTGCTGCCAGCAACTTCATTTTCTCCTACAAATAATGGCTTGACCTTGTCTTTCAGTGGTAAACCCCATCTCTTTACTAGACATAGCAATTGGCTGTTTTTACTACAGCTAGCCGTTTCTCTCCTAGATGAAGCCACTACAGGAGCTAGTACTGCAAATTCTTCTCATCTAGAAAGTAGTCCTGGATCAGTGCTTCTGTGCTCTTTTTGTCTAAAACCCCAGTGGGTGGAGGCAGATGAGCGTTCACACTGAGCCTGGTTCTGGTTCTACTGGAGGTTCTCCTCCCTGTTAAAGGGGAGTTTTCCTCTCCACTGTCGCTTCATGCATGCTCAGTATGAGGGATTGCTGCAAAGCCATCAACAATGCAGACGACTGTCCACTGTGGCTCTACGCTCTTTCAGGAGGAGTGAATGCTGCTTGGAGAGACTTGATGCAACCTGCTGGGTTTCCTGGGTAGGAAAGTGTGGGGGTAACACTAGGCAATGGCATTTATAGTTGCTGATGATCAGTTAAGTACATTTTATTGGTAGCACCTGGCGATACTTTCCCTTCTTAAAGGATCAGAAAGCAGCAGTAATTTACTTATACAGCATATACCTGCTATTTTTATGGCCAAATTCTCCACAGACTACAGTCTAAGTAAGATTTACTCAAAAAAAAAATTCACCTTGTAGACAGAAATGAAGTGTCACAATTTACGTACTTTCCATTTCCATATTAGTTGTGTTATGCAATCGACAAACTCTCTGTACAAGTCAGCATGAAAACAGACATTAATCACCACCAGAAAACAGCAGACACCATTAACTGTTGTTGTTGTTGATGATGAGTCTCTGTTTTACATCAGAGAGAGGTGCTGTGCTGTGATAATCCGTTACACCAGACAGGAGAGGGATGACTTCCTGCTGACACAGAGCAGAAGACATTTCCAAGTGTCAAGATGCATTTTGGAGTTGCATAACCACCAGCAGGCCCGTTCTCATCAGAATCTCAATCACACCTCTGAAACCTGACGTTTCTGCAGCCCTCAGTTCCTGTTTGAGCAGAAAAAAAAATATCTGCAAGTTAAGGATTATTTGCCAGACAAAAATATGAAATATGGTCAAAGAAGACAAATCAAATCCTGCATATAAAGCCCTTTTACTACACCTAGATGTTTATTTATATCAAGCTTCAATAACTCTACTTTATTCATATTTATTAAGCTGTGGACACAAGAACCTGTTTAAACAAACTGGAACCTTAAACAAGCAGATTAATTATAGTTTCCAAAATCCAGCAGACTGACAATGACTTAAGTTTATTTTTGAATTGTAAGTGGTGAACTAAACAGTAACATTTGTTTGATGCGATGCCCAGAGCGCTAAATAAGTTTAATTATACTGTTTTAATTCTCAACAAAGATAATTTTGCTGAGACAATAAAGTCAAATAAAATCAATTACAGTTAAGGTCTGTTTTTGTGTTTTACACTTGAATTCACAAGATATTAAAGGCTCTGAATTAAACTGAGGAAAGATGGAACAGAATGGAGGAGAATAAGATGATGTTTGACATGTGAGCCGTGGAAATGGAGACGGGCTGAGAACTGAGCCTGGCAAACAGCAAATAACATTTAAAACAGGCCTGTTTATGGAGAAAAATATAAAGCTAATATTCAAGTTACATAAAACTGTATTTCTTCCTAACTGTCCTGCTACAGGAAGTCTTGGACCAAAGTGTTTTGAGCTCAAACATCTCACACAAGGGTCAACAGGAAGGGTTTGGCCCACAAAGTTTATGGACATCCAAAAGTGCCTCAATTCAATAAATTAAAACATCCAAAAATGTATATTATACATGTGGAAATTAATAAAAACTAAACTAAATACATCTTTTAAATTAAATAAACAAAAAATATATATATATATTCTTAAAGCCTAATTATGTAAGATTTACATCCGTTTAGTTGTGCGCTAAATTAACTACAGGCAACTTCACCGTTAAGCGCGTAGAATCCCTCATGAATTCTGGTAATACTACTGTAAAAGACTGAAAAACTCTTTTTTTTTTACCCCTACAGTCACTGGCTTTTTAAACAAACTGGCTGATTCTCAGGTCCTGATTTAAGGTTGCTCTCTAATTGCTGCACTTTAACTTCAGCTTTTATTGTTAATCTTTATTTCAATCATAGGTCCAGTCTTATATCTTTTACAAATATGTGTTTTAGATTGGTCATTTTTAATTTTTATAAATCACTTCTTATCCTTCTGTCTTGTCTATTGTCTGTATCGTTTATTACTTGCTGTAAAGTAATTGCCCTTCAAAGACCTAATAAAGTAAAGTTTAATAGGTGCGCTGATATAGACTCATTTCTCCCGGTTATTACTTATTTTATGGTTACGTTGGTTACGTTCTCTTCCCTCTCGCTGGGGCAAAGAGTATGGATGGTCCTCCATTTCAGCAGAAAACGGCAAGTAGAATGATCCTCGGTCGTCTTTGCTTGTTTTATACTCTTCCACTGACAAGACGTCTTCATATAGAGACAGAGAGGGAAAACGCGTATGGCTAAGAAGTTTGTCCCCTTTGAGCTACTGTCATCAAAAATGGCGACGCATAATGGCCTCTTCCAATGGGTGCACTGACACCTATGTATTTATAGACAACTAAACTAAGCTAAGCTATGAGAATGCTTTCATGTTTGCAGTTGTTCGTAGACTTTGGCAGAATCATGTATTTATTAAAAAAAAAATACATGATTTTTGCTGATAAATAGCCAAACAGCAAAAAAAGACACGCTGTCCCTTTAATTTTTAGTGACTATTTCATGCATCTCTCCATGTTAGAAACTGAAGCAGCTAGCAGGTCCAACATTACCATAGACAGAGCGACTGATCTGCAGCTTAGTTTTAGTGCAGGATAACTAATCAGATGTTAGGATTTATTTATTAGCAGCAGGTTAAAGTATGTCATGATGTACATTAAGTACAGAAGCAATAAAATTAGTCATACTCAGTCCAGTTTTAATGTATAATATGACTACATATTTGAGTAAAATTAGAATTATTTTCTCTAATTTTATTATATATCATGTCTTGAAAAAGTAAACATTAGTTTATTTGTACTGGAATGTTGTGGATGGGGGTTCATCTATGATTAGGGCCCAGGCCATGTTTGCTTGTATTTAAGCATTTTTTTTTTTTTAATCTGTCTTTTCTGAGCACCTCACCCTTCACAGCTTTCTCCTCTACCTTCCTGTTAGATCCCTAATGTTCTCTGAGGAACCTCTGAAGCCTTCACAGACCTGCCGCATTCATACTGACACCAGAGAACACACAGCTGGACTCTGGTTATCAATTAGGCGACCACGTGTCGTTTTCTTTGCACCTCATAATTACGCACCACTTGGTGTTGGTCAGTTCCGGTAAAATGTTTATTTTGTGACAATATATGAACAAATTTAAATCTGGGAAAGACTATTATGTCTAATCAAAAAGACCCTCACATCTGTTCTAAAGGAACAAACACTGGAAAATGAAACCCAGTCAACACTTCACTATGTGAAGATGAAGCCATCCTAAATGACAGGCCAATAACTTCAGTGTCAAATGACCCTAATGACTTAGAACCACTAACACCAAACCATTTACTCCAGCTGAAAGGAAAAGCAACCATACCACCAGGAATCTTTGAGAAAACAGATCAATATTCAAGAAGAAGATGGAGACCAGTACAGTATCTTGCAGATCTTTTCTGCAGACGTTAGATTAGGGAGTATCTCCCACTCATGCAAGACCGAAGCAAGTGGAACAGTAAAAAGAGGAACTTCAGCCCTGGAGATCTGGTTCTTATTGTGGATAACTCTGCACAGAGGAGAGCATGGACAATGGGTCGTGTTATGAAGATTTTTCTGGATGCCAGAAGGCTTTGTTAGAAGCGTTTTGGTTAAACCCAAAGCCAATGTCACCCAGCGACCAATAGATAAGCTCTGTCTTTTAATGGAGGCAGCAGGATGAAATAAAATACTTTCTAACCTTTACTATGGACAGCTTTAAGCATTAGAAATGTTGAGAGGCTCTAGGTCACATTTAGACAAAAGGATAAAATTTATGTAATGTTTTTACTAGATACTAGGCTCCTGTGAATATTATTTTTGTAATTGTTATTTTGCCAAGGCTAACAATTAGGGGCCGGGATGTTGGAGCATATTAAGAATTAGATTAGTTTACTCTTTTTGCTAAATTATTAATGTTACATATCTAAGGTTTTGTGAATGGTAGAGCTATTGTTTATTTGTTTATGTATTGGTTTTGCTTAGAGCCTCCTCCTTGTCACTGCTGAGATTAACAAGTAGAAGCAGCTGCAGAGGTGGATCTGATTGTTTGGTGAAGGAGTGCAACAGTTTTTCTACACATACACACACGCACATTGATGTTTGTATTTGAAATTTTTGTCAATTTAAGTCAACTTTGAGAATATTTCTGTTATTTTTTATAAGAAAACACACCTTTTTGAAACAGGAAAAATCTCCACGAGTGCTTTTTGTTTTGAGTCAGTCAAAAAACCTCCTCCTAAAGACTACTCTAGCAATTTTAAAAAAAATTTTGGAAACTATTTTGATGCAAGACTAGCAATAACACTCTGAATAGTTTTTGAGACACGGATGCTGCTTTTTGGGAGGTGTAGAAAGGCACCCCTCCCTGAATAAAGAGCTTTAAGCCCACCTGCAGCAGCAGGCTGGGGTTTAACCGGTCCAGACTCCAGGTTCCAGATCCACCTACGCTGATAAAGGCGCTCAAACACAACCTGAATCCTCCGTCTCCGCTGATGTAACTCCTACGCAGAGCGTTGCCACAGAGACGTGGAGCACCTTTAATCGTAGCGCATTGAATGTGGTAAATAGAGGCAGGGGGGGGGGGCACAGTAACATTATGTAGCCTGCATGATGGAGGTTCCCTCCCACAGGGAACAGCGTCTTTCACCTTCAGCACCGTTACAGCCTGCTGTCTCCAGACAAAATGTCATGTTAGTTTTTTTATGCCTGAATAAAATGTGTATTTACACACTTATTTAGATTCAACATTATTATGTCCCATTTTAACATGATTGAAAATACATGTGATTATTGGATGAATAGGAGTTTAAGTTCAGATCATTCTGAATCCCTTAATAATTAAAATTACATATTTATTCACAAAGGAACATTGATTTTGTCCATATGTGGTTCTTTGTTGCATCCCTAAAGGTCTTTTCTCTCATTTTCTGTTCAGTACCTGAACGTGCTCAGCAGGGTTTGTGTTTAGGCTCCTTAACGCTAAGCAATAAATCATTCAGGCCTCGAAACAGTCCTCGGGTTGAGGGATGAACCAGTTCTCTATATAACAGAAAACCCAGTGAGATCCAATTTTAAACTGACAACACGGTAAGCAGCGATAAGCCGATTCTTAAAAAGCTAATGGGATATAACTCGGCATACACCTGGAGAATGATGCACCGCAGAGGTCTCTCCGTTTTCAAACACAAACACTGGCCACTTTATTAGCTACACCTCGCCTAATGCCTAAAAATGCCTTATGTAAAAAAGAAAAAAGTAAAAATTTTTCAAGAGGTGAAAAAAAAAAAGCTTGATAACTTTGATTTAACTCAACGTATCAAACCAGCAACGCATAATCGAGGATAAACTCTGAACATGATTATCACCAAGGGTGTAAATATTTCCGTCGCCTCTCTAATTGATGTCGGTCTGTCAGATAATTTCTCTGTTATCTTTGAAAGTACAATCTCTGTCGACTCACTTAGCAAAACAGTCATAACAAATCGTTCTTTTACAGACGGCACAGCTGAAACCTTTAAATCAAATGTCCTCCACCTCATTTCAATGCTATAACGCAATAGATGAGTTAGTAGGTAATTTCCATTCTAAGATTTGCAACATTATCGATTCCATTGCTCCCATTAAAGTAGAGGTTGTCTCTGGGAGGAAGAAATCTCCATGGAGAAAAACCCCATTAGTGAAATGTGGAAGAAAACTTTGATGTAGGGCTGAAAGTTAATGGCGTAAAACTCAACTTCCCGTTCATTATGAAATCTACAAAGAGGCTGCAAAGCTATCACTCTTCACTAAAACATTGTTTGCAGAAATCATAAATAAAATATCAACAATGCTTGCACTTTATTCACCAAAGTTGAAAACTCATAAACGCTCCTGTTATTAAACCACCAGAGCTCCACGCTACCAAGGCTCTGCAATGAATTTACCAACTTCTTTGCAGAGGCAATAAAAATAATTAGAGGATTAATCGGCACATCCATGTCAAATCTAGTACCAGTGTTATGCTCAAACATATATGCAGAGAAAATGACTACTTTTCGACTACTCAACTGTAAAAGCTTAAAGGAAATCAGTTAAGCTCCTCCTGCTGTCTTGATATTCTACCGACAACCCTCCTTAAAAAAGTCTAGTCTGTCATTGCATCTGACCTGATTCAGATAGTAAATTAATCTCATCAGGTGTTTTCCCCCTAGGCTTTAAAATAAAGTTATTAAACCACTGAATAAAAAAAAGACCAATCTGGACAAATCACATCTGCAGAATAACAGGCCAATCTCCAACCTGTCATTTATTAGTAAAGTTATTAAAAAAGCTGTTTTTCATCAGTTTATCAGCTTCCTTACAATGACCAACCGCTTTGATGCTTTTAAGTCTGGTTTCTGTTCTCACCATATTATAGAGACCGTCCTCGTCAAAGTGTTTAATGACATCCACATAAATACAGACTGTGGAAGAACCACAGTGCTGGTTCTGTTGGACCTCAGCACAGCATTTGACACTTTTGACTATGATATATTATTAAAGGGACTGGAGAGCTGGGTTAGACTCTCTGGTACAGAACTCAGTTGGTTCAAATCCTAAAGAACAGGGACTTATCTGTGTCAGTAGGTAACTCCTCATCAGACCGGACAAAAGTCACATGTGGGGTTCCCCAAGGTTAAATCCTGGGACCCCTTTTATTCTACATCTATATGCTCCCACTAGCTGAGGTTATGACAAGAAACAAGATTAGTTACCATAACTATGCAGACGATACTCAGCTCTACATTACGATGTCACTAGGTGACTATGAAAACATCCATGACCTGAACAAATCAATATATGGGTGTGCCAAAACCTCCTCCAGCTGAACAGAAACAAAACTGAAGTTATTATCTTTGGACCTAAAGAGGAACGAACTAGAGTCAGCAGCAGCTTCAGTTATCACAGCTATAAACTAGTGATCAGGCCCAAAATCTGGGTGCAGTGATGGACTCAGACCTGAACTCAGCAGAAACACCGACTTCCTTTAAATCCAGACTGAAAACCCACATGTTTAGAGCCGCTTTCAGCCATAATAACAGGAACATGCAATGTGTTTATGATGTTTTTAAGTTTTCATGATGTAAAGCACTTTGAACCGCCTACCTGCTTAATGTGCTACAAAAAAACTTGCCTTCAGACCTTTGTTATTTTTTAGTGTCATTAGCTTAATAAGGCATCAGAAACTTTTTTTTCAGACACTTTGGTCTATAGTGACATGTTAGCATCACACAGCTGCTTCAGATTTATCAGCTGCAACATCAAATGATGTGAATCTCCCGTCCCGCCGTACACCAGAGGTGTTCTGTTGGACTGAGGCCCGGTGACTGAAGGCCAATGAAGTCAAGAAACAAATCTTCGATAGTTTGACCTTTGTGGCAAGATGCATTACCCTGTTGGACGTGGCATTCAGAAGGTAAGGACATAGTAGAAAAGGAATGAACATGCTGTGGTGTTTATTGAAACGCACAATAGGTACAAAGATCCAAATAGTGCCAAGATTACAGTGACCCAACCATCGAGCCAGGCAACATTTTGAGCCTGTTATTGTTCTACTTTGGTGTCCTCTGTATCCTGTTCTTGACAGAAGAAGTTTCTGGAGCCCAACTGTTGAAGGTCCGATGCGCTCAGGTGCCAAATCTCCTCTGACTTAGGATACCACCAGTTTTTTTTTTTTTTATCCATACAACTACACGTCACCGGATGTTCTTCCTTTTTGGACCTGCTCTGTAAACCCAGGAGATGTTCGCACATGGAAATCCCAGTAAAGCAGATTCAGGGGCATCTCATTCAAACTCATCCATATCCTCTTTCCTAACCTTTCTAAAGCTGTGTTTGAACTTCTGATGGTTCTCAACATCAGCTTTTGTGAATCTGCTGTAGATATTTGTTTTGTTTTTAGCATGACACTTTATTTTTTTTTGTCTGTCACTTCTCAGTTTTTCTAATTTTTCAGCACTCTACAAACAATATCAGGTCCAAAAATGTGAAAATGAAAGTAAAAATGAAAACCTCATATTTCCTCATTGTCTTTATCCTCGAACATACATTGAAATTCTGTCTGTATCCTATCTTCTATTAATCTGAGCCGTCCTCTTCTTTCACATCTCTGTGAATTAATGCAGGGTTGTTGTTTCTTTAATGCAGCTTCTCAAACACTGATCCTGGGAGCAGTCTGCGCGTCGCACGCCTGACTTGCGTCATTGAAATATGACCTTTCTGTACTGACGACATCTCCATCTAGGATGGGGCGAAGCAATTATGAACAGTTTCACAATGTGTATCAGAACTTTTCATGCAGGCAGCGTCATAAAATACGTAGACATGCTTCTCTGGAGCCACATTTCCATTAAAGGTTTATGTCGGTTATTTGATATACTTTCTGTTCCGTGACTAAATAAAAACATCTGATCAAAGTTGTGATTGCTTTAAAAAAAAAAGAAAGAAATTGCGTGTATATATTGCAGAAACACATTTAAAATGCATCTCTGGGCATGTATGAACGTACACCAGCATGTGTCAAAAACACATTTAGAGTCTCTTTACGGGTATTCGGCTTCCCTCCGGGGACATGAACTACTCCCCAGGCCATTAATGACTGCAACATGCTCACAAAACTAATGTGGATACATGTGATTTCCTCGGAGCGGCTGGAAACCAGAATGAAGGGTTTTTCTGCAGTGCTCTTTCTCTGCAGTGGAAACCGTTATGTAACATCAAGTGTTAAGGAGGAGGGAGGGGGGGGGGGGGCTTGGCTGCAGCAGTACTCACACTAACTGCATTGCATGGATACAATAAAAACCGTACCATTATCAGCAAACCATTCAAACACAATGACATGCAAAAGCATTCATATGCATTGACGTTTTTCAACATTTTGTCATCTTTCAACTACAAACTTCCATGAATTGTAGTGGGTTTTCTTTTTTTTTTTTTTGATAGATTTACACAATGTAACACATGATTGTGGCAGGACAACAATAAGTTGTGCACTCATCAGATCTAGGCCTTTATGAAAAAGTGGCGAGAAGAACCATTGTACATCTCCCTGAAAACTCATTGTTTAAGGGCAGAACATGGTGGTGGCAGCATCATGCTGTGGTCAGAATTGGGACTAAAAAGAGTGCAATGCCGGATGAAAGAATTGCGGTGCCAATACCAGCTGTTGCGGTAGCTCTGTTACTTTCATTCTGATTTGATCTTTTGAAAAACTTTAATTTCTTCTTTTTCTGACTGAAACGTTGCTTTTTTTCCCCAGACAAATATTCTTTGTTTTAGACCTACAATTGGGAACAGCTGATTAACATCTAAAAAGGTTAAATAATATCTCAACTATAAATCCCAGATGACTTGAAGTGGAGGCATTATGGATGCAGATCAGGAGCAAAGAAGAGAGAGAACAAGGAAGTCCTAAACATCTCTTCCATTGATTATGATGGGCAATGTGAGATAGTTGGTAACCAAGTTGGATGAGCTCCAAGCTTTAATAAATACCAACCCAGAGTATTGGGGAAGTGTTTCACTGAGCTACAGAATCACTTCCTCTGTCGGGCTTTCTGACAGTACAACCTGACAGAGATTTGGAGTGGGAAAAGCAAAGGAAATGGATAAGCAGTATTTGTGAACAACAGATGGTGCAATCTAGGACATGTTCCATGTTCCTTAGGGGAGTGGTGGCCTAGTGGTTAGAGCACAGAGCTTCGGTCCCAGAGGTTCAACTCCCACAAGCTGGCATTCTGGGTCCCTGAGCAAGACCCTTAACCCCCAATTGCTCCCCAGGTGCCACACAGTGGCAGCCCACTGCTCCCCAAGGGGATGGGTTAAGATGCAGAAGTGAATTTCTCCATTGTGAGATCAATAAAGTTCAATTATTATTATTAATTATTATTATTATTATTAAAGCGTCGCCTCTGCAGCCCGGATATTAAACTGTTAGCAGTACGTTTTCGTCCATATTATTTATCAAGGGTCGTGTGTCTAAGCATGTGGTCAGTAGCCCAGGAGCGCCACAGGGGACTGTACTCTCACCACCTCTTTACACTTCATACTTCCAGTGCAAGACAGACTCCTGTCAGCTGCAGGAATACTCAGATGATTCTGCAGTCGCCAGGAGTATTAGAGATGGACAAGAAGCTGAGTACAGGGAGCTGGTGGACCGCTTTGTGGCATGGAGTGGAAACCATGCAAAGAATATGATTGTAGGTTTAAGAAGAAACAGGAATGAGTTACACCCTGCTTACATCATGGGAGAAGAAGTGGAGATGGTGGAGGAGCATAAATATCTTGATGTTCCTCTGGACAACAGACTGGACTAGAGACCCAACTCTGAAGTTGTCTATAAGAGGAGACAGAAGGACCTGAACTTCCTCAGGAAGTCCAGTCTGTTGTGGAGAGCATGATCTCCTCTGCAGCCATCTGTTGGGGTAGCAGCATCAAAAAAACTGATCTAAAATAGCTTGACAAGCTTACAAAGAAGGCGGGCTCTGTTCTGAGCCTCTGGAAATGAGAAAAAACCCTCACCATCCTCTTTATCCGACTGTCGTACAACGACAGAGCTGCAACACAGACCTCTACAGGAGATCTTTGCTGCCTTTATCTGAAAACCACGGGTCACTTCTCTTGCCTTTACAAATATGTAAAGGGTTGTTACATAAAATCCCTCAAACCCCAATACAATGCAGTACAAAACTGTAATAAAACTTTACAGGTTTGTGACGTAACATAACTTTTCTCTTTTAATTACTTTTTAATTATTTTAAATAATTTTTAGTTACTTTTAACTATTTTAGCAGTTTTTAACCATCTTATTTTTCTATTTTAGCTTACCTGTGTTATGTCTATTTTAATTATTTTCAGTTGTATGTACAGCACTTTGACGACTATTGCTATACTAAAGTGCTTAATAAAAAAAGGGGGTATGGTATAATGTAACAAAATGTAAGGATTTAAATGGTTTTGTAAGCCACTGTAAACAGATAACAAGAGTTACACAGTTTGGCATCGTACGTACACTCTGAGGCCAACTATGTCCGTTTCTTGTACTTTTTGTTCGTGGAAACCATTATCATCTTGAAACATTGTGAGTCTAAGCATCATATGAAGGATAATGGCTGATAATGATGGAAAATCATTAACATCAAACAAAAAAGCAAAAGGCTTCAATCTGCTTCAGAAGGCCTGTTTCAGTTAAGGGATCCATTGCTTGTACCTCTCCACACTGCCATCATAGCCTTACTACCCTCCACCGCAGTCTCCATCGCCCTCCTGGAAGAAGAAAACAAACACCATCAGCGATCTGCTCCACACACCACAACCTGCCAACCTCAGCCCCCCCGGGTATACTCACCTCTCTCCAAGAATCCTCTTCAGCTCCGACCACAGTCAGACTCCATTCTCGTCTCAATCGTTATTGCAAATTACCAAAACATTACATCCTAGACAGATCTGCTCCTCTAATCTCTGTGTCCAGCGTAGTAAATGTTTCCCTGGCCGAACTCACCCGAATCACGTGAATTCAGACTTAGGCTGCTGGAGGACATAACGAACACCCTCAACGTCCTCTTATAGATCAGAGGATCCCAAAGTGGGGGTTAGGATCAAATCCTGTTGCCAGACGGTCGGTCATGGCATGATTTGATGCTAAAAAAGGTTTTGTATTTCTTCATTTGTGAAACTGGTGCCAAAGTGTAACTTTAAAAGATGCTCAACATTCCTAATTTTAATGCAGGAGGAAAGCTACAAAATTACTACTTAATTCATAATTTTACAAGTGTATATTCAAAGTGTTATGACTCTATTCTTTTAAATACCTGCCAAGAAAAAAAAGACCTGCCAAGAGGGGGTGACTGGTCTTTGGCACTATTATTTTGGGTGTCGCAGGCTGGACAGTTTGGGAACCCGTGTTGAGCCAGCTGGCCCCCGTCTCTCAGAGTCTAACCCTGTTTCTCTCATAGACAGAGATATTGGCTGAGAGCTTAGCTGGGTTTCTTCTCTAGGCAAAGCCACTAGCCTGCAATTACCCTCTCTAACATAGAAAGTACTCCTGGGTCAATGTGAGCTTCTGTGCTTTCTGTGTCTCTGCTCTGTCTTCTCTAACATAGAAAGTACTCCTGGGTCAATGTGAGCTTCTGCGCTTTCTGTGTCTCTGCTCTGTCTTCTCTAAGCCCCAGTGGGTGGAGGCAGATGAGCGTTCACACTGAGCCTGGTTCTGGTTCTGCTGGAGGTTCTCCTCCCTGTTAAAGGGGAGTTTTCCTCTCCACTGTCGCCTCATGCATGCTCAGTATGAGGGATTGCTGCAAAGCCATCAACACTGCAGACGACTGTCCACTGTGGCTCTACGCTCTTTCAGGAGGAGTGAATGCTGCTTGGAGAGACTTGATGCAACCTGCTGGGTTTCCTTAGAGAGGAAACTTTCTGACCAACCTGGAGGATCTGATGGAATCTGACTTTGGAAAGAGCCTTGAAGGTGATATGTTGTGAATTGGCACTGTATAAATAAAATTGAATTGAACAAATCATTATCAGGACCCAAGGAACAGAAGATAAGTCAACTATTAGATTCAGCAGAGGACTGGTTGTTTATAGGGAACCTTACTTCCATCCCAGGCGACAAATGAAAATTATTTAGTTGTATTTTTAGGCACTTCAGTAAATATATTACTTATAGCTCCTTTAAGCTTTATAAAAAACAAAATATGTAAATGGTAACAGACTGTAAGCAAAAAAAAAGGGGACTTTATATAGTTTATGGCACTGATATGGAGAGTGGGACATTTTGACAACTATTCCAATAAAACGATAGAGCAGCATCTTGGTCAGATTTGGGTATATTACATAATAACTGATCTAAAGACAAATAGTTTTTATCAATTCGAGTTTTGTTATGAAGAAATCTAGACCACTGTTTAAATAAAATAATTATGCAGTAATGAGAAGTTTGTCCATCTTGAAGTCCTACAAAAGTAACCAACCTGCATTAAGATCATGTTTTACAAGGTGGATTTGTCTTTTAATGGAAAACAATGATTTTAAAGATGTTCATTTAACTGTATTCAATATAAAAAAAACTAGATTTAAGAAAACTTTATTCTGTTTCATCTCTTTAGCTAAATGTTATTAATCAAAGATTGAGCGAAGAACTTTCCTGCCACAGACGGAAAATCTGCCCTATTCTTGCATCTCTGTGGTAAAATTTAATCAACACAACAAATCATCTGTCTAAGTACACCGAATTACAATTTATCAACTCCGTCGAATTTAAAATTAGCCAAATGCACGTGTAAAGTGAACCGGCGCACGAGGGATTGTCTGGTCGGCTGCTTCCTCCTGATGTTCTGCCTGTTTTTCAGACCCGCCTGCTGCGTTCAGAGCCAGCAGGCCTGCGTTCAGTCGGCTGAAACATCGGTAAAAGTTCAGCGTTACGCAACAACCTGGACCGGATCCACTGCTCGGCCACTGGGGGCCTTCATACCGACTCACACACTGCCTCGTTATCTTTGAGTGTGGGGATGAAAGCAGGCGAACGGTAATTATCTCTGCTAATTAAAGTCGAGAAAATATCCTCAAAGTGCAGCAGAAAAGGGCTCAGAGAGAGCAAGATGGAGTTTAGATTATTTTTCCCCCTGATTTACAGAAAATCAGTTTACATAATTGACCTAAAGGGTTTAGGGGCTCAGGAAACAATGTTATGAGTAAATTTTAAAAATAGCTTTATTGTTTAACACCAAGAACTGGGTCTGCCTGGAAGTTTCTGCAAGAGTCTTTCCTGCTAATCTGGATTAAAGTACGATGTTGACCAGAATATTGTCGGTAAACAATCACCAACTGTTTTCTAACCTGAGCAGCAATCCCCTTTTCCCCTCCCTGAAGAAAACATCCAGTTATGGAGCAACTTTTTAGGAACATAAAGTAAAAAAAACAAAATGTTCAGTTTTTGTACCGTTTTATTTGTTCTTTTTCAGTTTTGAAAAATCTAAATAAATTGTAGTAAACAGATCAATTATGGCTCTGATACAGTAAAGATTGGGCTTCATTCTTATGTTCCTCCTAACCGAGGTGATTTGTACCAAGTCTGAATCCCCATCCAAGCTGTGGCTGTTTGTGCAAAGCTGAATTTCTTCTAAAGAATTTCATTATACAGAAGTCCAGCAGGTGGCGCTGTTGTCTGGACAGTTATAACGTTATCAAAGCTCTGGATAAGAGTTGACAGTAAATGGAGGACGTGCTTAAGAGGATAGTTCAGATTTCTCTTTAAAAAAAAGGGGTTACGATGTGCATTATAAGCAGTCAGTATCTTACCAGGAGAACAATTAGATTTTTTCTGATATGCTGAAGTTATCGGTTAAAGGTTTATATCCACGTTATATGCTTATTTAACAAAAACAAAGTTAAATCACGATAAAATAAAAGTTATATACTCCAAGCCTCCGTCCTGATAATGTTTTGATGGTCCTTTTGGTGGATGAAAATTGCCCCGGGCATAATTAACAGATATAAACAGACGTGGCGCCATCTAGCGGCAGCATAGCAGAACTACCATCATGTCGGTTTGCTTAATTAATAAATCAAAATTAAATAATGCCGGACCGAGCCTGACCCTCTGCAACACCTCACAGTAAAACGACAGCTCAACCATTATTAATTATATAAAACAATCTACAGCAACTTTAAGAGCGTCTACTTCAGTGAACACCAAAGTTCAGACTGTTTTCCCAGTGACATTCCAGTCTTTTCTCTCTTGGAATCATATTTTTGTGTGTTTTTTTTCACTGGATCTTGGACCTTTCTTCATTGTTTTGCTGAGAGATGCTAATAGCCGTTAGCCGCTTCAATGTTTTATCCCTTGCAGTGCATGCGCTGTGTTATACGTCCTACTACAGTGTAGATAATGACTACTCATAACCTCTCCAGAGAATTTTTATAAAAAAAATAAAATAAAAAATAACCTGAACCATCCGTTTAAGACCCTGAACCCGAAGGGACCTACAGTCCTTCCAGCAGGTATTAGCTTTATGAGCCACCTCTGCTAACCCGGCCAGTACGGAGGAGTAGCTGCTCTAAATAACAGTCAGAGAGGAGCTAGTGGTGTAAAAATACTATTTAAAGTAGCATTTATGTGGTTTCCACCCACCTGCGTCATGATTATCAGTTAACAAGAAGGATTCACCTGATTTCAGTGCAATCTTTGAGAACAAAAATCTAATGAAAAAAGCTACATAATAGCCCTTTATTCTCAGCTGAGCTTTATGTGGATTCAGACTTGGACAGAAAAAAAACCTCACAGAGCTGCAACACTTTTCAGCCAGTTATTAAACATTAATGCATTTCTGCACCTGTTGTTCTGATGCAAACACTTGCAGCTTCAGAGCAGACGCTGCTCACCAATCTGGTGGTTTGCTGCAGCTACTTCGTCTGACAAAAATCAATTATTCTGACTGAAAAATGCTGCAACTCATCGCTTCCATCAGACGGTAAAAGAAAAGTCTTAAGCCTTTGGAACAGTATTTAAGGCAGAAGTAATTAAAAACCTACGTAAAAACAATAAAAAAAGAAGAAAGCACTGATCTGAGCATTAATGTTTAGGAGATGTTTGCAGAATTGTCTGATTCTCCGCTGCAGAGCAAAGAGTCTGCCAGACAAATACTAAAACCTCCAAAAACCGGAACAACATGTAATGAACATACTTTCTAGTGTTGATCAATATATAAAAAAAATAATCTGTAAACAAAAGCTGAGACAGGTTGCTTTTCTTCTTGCATGTAAAATATACACCTTATGTTCACAGGGCTCCTCCGGGCTGAAAAAACAACATTGCGGCTTTTAATTTGTCCTCCGAAAATAGGATTCAGATATGATCTCTACTATCGTACACAATCATCCTTCATAAAGCCTCACTACGCTCATTTATCCCTTCGCTTTTCCTCCCTAGCATAAACGTACCGTATAAAAACAGAGAAAAGGTTGTTCTCATGCGCATTCCTCCCTCAGAGTCTCACAACGAGCCCACAGGCAGCGCCGCCACAGACCAAGTCTTCTTCTTCTTCAGCTTTAAATCAACTCAGAGTCGTGGTAAAAAAAGAAAGTACACCCATTTTGAACTCTACAGCTGTATGTACCGTCCTATGAGGAAGTATTTCTCTCTTTTGTTCATTTTGTCCGACTTATATGTGTCAGATCAGAAAAGGGCAACCTGAGTAAAATCAAAATGTAGCTTTGAATTTATGATTTACTTTCCTCAAGAAAAAAAACAAAAAACAATCCAAACAAACCATGAAAATGTAAGTGCCCCCCCCCCTCTGTTAAATCGCAAGTATCCCTATTTTTGGCTCAGTTTTGCCCGATCTGTAATATATTAATATTGCCTAAATAGAACCCGTCTGACACCATGAAGTAGACTGAAATATCAGAAAATCACAACGATTATGGAATGATTGGAATGAGTATTTTACCCCTAAAAAAAGATAATTAGCTATGTTAAACTTAAAAAAAAAAGATGGAGACGAGTTGTTCTTGTTTTAGGAACAAAATTATTATTATTCAATTGGCAGAGCATTTAAACTTGCTGCTCAAATCAAGGACTTGCTGACTTTTAGTTCCTTTCTGCAGTGCAGGAGGTCAAAGAAGAACCCAGAAGATCATCTAAAGCTCTGCAGACCTCGGTTACCTCAGGTAACGTCCAGAGAGACGAGACAATTATGGCCTCCAGGCGGGACAGATCAGGTCAGGACTAAGGCTGACCAGGAGGAACATAAAGGCCCGTCTCACATTTAACAAAAAGCAACACAGTGACGATGAAGATGCGCCAACATCTGGCATAAATATTACAAAAAACTCAGAAAAATGCCTCCTGCAGTCAAACATGATGGTGCTAAGATGGTCTGGGGCTGCTTTGCTCCACCAGCAGGTCAACAAAATAAAGGTTTTGGAGTGGCCTAGTCAAAGTCTGCACCCAAATCTGACCAGGATGCTGCTAAGTGATCCTAAACAGGCTTCATTAAAGCAATTTAAAGAAAACATAAAACCCGATTTAAAAGCCTGACAAACCCCTGCTGGCAGTTTCACACCAGAGCAGGTTAGTTTGGATAGTTTTTTATCCCCTGATAACTGAAATAAGCTTTTTGTGTTCCCTCTGGTCTTCAGAGTCCAATATTAAAATTAGTTTGATCTGAAACATTTAAGTGTGACAAAAACTGTAAAAAACAGGAGAAATTTGTAAAGAAGACATGCTTTAAACGGTGAACCTGTATGTGAAAGGACAAGATTAATTTAATGGTTTTGTGCATTAAAATCATGAAATTAGCAGGTGTACTTTCTTTTTTCCGACTAAGCCAATTTAACAATCTATCCTGTCCTGTAAATCATTATTTCATTCATAACACATGCTGCATTTTGGATTTAGTGGGTAGGCGGTTCCCGGGCTTCTGCAGAGTTTCTGACCGCGGTGAAAACTCTACGACGGACAACCTGTGGCTTCGCAGGAAGGTTTCTGTCCAAACGTCGTCCGTCGACGGCTCCGGGCCGGACCAGTGTTTCCTCAAAACGATCAACATTAACAAAGACACAACGACGTACCAAACTCCACCGCCTCCGCATAAAAACCCACAGAAGGAGACGCTACAGTCAAAATCCCAACGGTCCACTGTGACGAACGCACAACGACAAAAGTTGATTCATTTAAAAAAAACTAAGAAAAGAAAAGCGGTTCAAAGGAAGTCGCCTCCATCCTGTCGAAGCGACACGGAGGCATCAGTCAGAGAAGTGACGGCTGGATGATGTGGTCCTGATTTAAAAAAAAAAACTAAAAGTGAAAGCTAACAGCTAGCGTACGTCTTTGGGCTCTGTTAGGACACGCTCTAAAAGTCAACACGTCCGTGTCGGCTCCCTCAGTCCAGGGCGGCTGGAGCGTCGGGTTTCTCTCTCTGAGGTGGGGGGGCAGGTGGGGGGAGACGCGTCACATCTCATGGTGGAAGGTGAAAGAGAGACGGGGGTAAAAACAGAAGCAGTCGCTGTGAGATATAAAACACTCAGAGAAGGAGAGACGATGAACCAGAGTCCTTCTGAGGGTTTTCTAACCCGGCCAGCGGCTGGAACCGCCTTCTCAGGATCCATGCCGGATTTACACGGACGGGGGGGTGGGGGGGTGGGGGGGGGGGGGGTAATGGCGGCTAACGGTTGTTCTTGGCCGCCTCCTTGGCCGCCAGGATGAGAGGAGTCAGACTGGAAAGAGGCTTGGCCATCTTCAGAAACTGGTGCTGGAGGAGGACGGGAGAAACAGAAGAGTTTAGAAAAATCCAGCTGCTACATAATGAGAGTAACACTTTTTACATTATTCTTGATTTTTTTTAACCACTTTCAGTACTTTGTTTTATTAGCAGATTTTCTGAGTAATTATTTCTTTTCTCAGGCTCTAATAAACTGCAGCGATTAAATGAACCTTAAGCGGGATGCCTCAGTAATAACTAGTTACTGGGGTTTATCCAAACCATCAATGAAAAGGTGGTTCATCAGAAAATTTACTCTTTAAATTAAAATCTTTTCAGCGCCACACAAGCCGCCCTGAAGCTGGACTGGTCATCATAACATGCTGACTGCGTCATTTGACAATTATAAATCTGAGAGAACAAAGATAAGGAGTTGCCTCCGTACGACGCCTTAAGTTTAATCCATTATCATAAAGGGTGTATTGTATTTTCTTCTGTTTTCATTAACATAAAAGGTCTTAAAGTAAATAAAAAAACAGATGAACCTGGAAATGATTTGTTCACTCATAAATTAACGCCGGTAGGACTTATGATTAATTTATTTAGAAAGTTTAAAGCTCGTAAACACAAACTTTACTCAGTTATTTTAAAAAAACAACAACACAATCAGAAAAACCTCCCTTGGTCCTGCTCTCATGCTCTCATGAACAAGCGGGGATGAACGCTGCTGTACCTGCAGTAGCTCCTTCGCAGAGCCCCGTTTCTCCACGTCCATCTCCAAACACCGGTTCAGGAAGTCTCTGAATACCGTTGACAACTTCTCTGGGTTCTGCAGCTCAGGCGTCCCGTTGGTAGCGATGAGATAAAGCGCCTAAAACATGATACAGAAAGGTCATTTTCCCCCCATTAAAAAGGTCATAAGTCATAAGTTCTGTGCTTTGCTGCCATCTAGTGGTTAACTTTGTAATGGCTGAAACAGAATCGGCACATTTGGCTCTTTGAACTCTTCCCTGGGCCACATTGTTGTGTTGAACAGGTAAATTACATTCATGTAAAAGTGTTGGCCAAATAAATCAAGCGATGATTTTTCTGTCAGCCAATAAACTCCACTCCCATTTTGTCAGGGTAGCGGGTAAATGGCACTAATTATTGCACTAATAGTGCATATTATATATATATATATATATATATATATATATATATATATATATATATATATATATATATATATATATATATATATATATATATATATATATATATATATATGTATGTATATATGTTTATATATATATATAGATATTTTTTTTGTATCCTTTCTGATCCATTGTATATATGAAGATTCACTGTATATAAGTGAATGCACCTTTCCTACTCTGCACCTTCTTGTATGAACCGATGTGGCAAGTGAATTTCTCCATTGTGAGATCAATAAAGACGATCTTATCTTATCTTATCTTAAACATCCTCCTTGGTTTGTGCTGCAGTGGTCATTTTGGGGTATTATTTTAGTCTTTTGTTAAAAAAAATTTAAATGCAAGTGTAATTTTAGGCTTTCACATCTCCCTTTGTTGGCTAAAAAACTAATGTGAAAGACTATTTAAAAGGGTAAAATTGTTGTTTTGCAGCATCTTTTTCTGAAAAGAAATGCTGAAAACTGAAGACAAAAATACCTAATTGTGCCAACTAACATGATTTTTTTAAAAATAAAAATCCAAAGTGGCTGCGCTCACCCTCAGGGGGTTCTCGTTCAGATACGGCGGCTCGCCCTCCACCATCTCGATGGCCATGATGCCCAGGGACCAGATGTCCACTTTGGGGCCGTAAGCCTTGCGGGTCACCACCTCTGGAGCCATCCAGTACGGAGTCCCCACCATGGTGCTGCGTTTGCTCTGCTCCGGAGTGATCTGGGCACAGAACCCAAAGTCGGCTGCAAAGCAAGCCAAATTGAGTAGTATAGCACATTTCAGTACAAAGACAATGCTAAGTGCTTTACATGATTAAAATATAGGAAAATAAAAACCGAATAAAAGCAGGAGGAAGAGACAGAACAGGTCCGACTGTTTCAATGACGAGTCACTTCCGACTTTGTTTTTGTTTAACAGCCAATTTGGGCCAAATTACTCGTTCATTATCCGTTTTAATTACATCTTAATAGAAATTAACTGTTATTTTTTATTAAATACTTGTACAAGTGACATTTTAATAACAGAAACACAGATAGGAGTTAGAATATGGAGATCTGCTAAGTGAATATTTTCCCATGGGGAATAAATGCGACAGGTTGTTGGCCAGAAGCCTCCATTCACCAAATAAGCAGAAACTGGGACGCCTTCCAGGCATGTCTGCGGTTTCTGAGAGGACAGAGGGTTAAAGTCGACCCACCACTGCTAACACATGGGAGCTGCCAAGCAGACGCGCTACACGGGTGTGATGTTCCACTCCACACCTCCTCAGCTTATCCATCACAGGCTGCATCTTCCTGGGCTGTCAGTTATCAGCTCCTCTTTGCAGCTCCTGCACTGACTTCATGTAAAAACTTGATACCCTGAGACTTTTTACCGGACCGTGTGGGGGTTTCTGCACGCAGCGTTTTGTGAAGGAGGTGAAAGAAGCAGGAAATTAAACGGTTAGACTGACTGAGTTTGACGGAGCCGTCCATGCCCAGCAGGATGTTGTCGCTCTTGATGTCCCGATGGATGACCTGGTTCGAGTGGAGGAACTCTAAAGCCTGCAGACACTGGACAGAAAAAAAAAGAAAAAGAAAATGGTATATAATCCCAAAAAAATAAAAACTTTCCAACAACATTATTAGCTATCAGTAAATTGAAAGAAAGTCTAAACTATAAACACATTTTTTTATAAACGTTCCTGTCCGAGTAAAGACAAACCAGGCAGACATTTAGGTTTAAATAAGGGCTGCATTCCATTTAGATGAGCTTCAGGTTTTGCACACACTCTAAATATCAACAAACTTGCACTAAAGCAGAATTGGCATGCAGCCAGCCTGTTCCTTGGTTAAGAGAGCCAGAATGGCTGCCAACACAGAGGTTTTCTTGCTGCTGAGGCATTTTGTGCAAGCTTGATCAGAAAACTTGCTTAAAATCTGAATCATCAACATCTTCCAAGACTGAATTGATCAGGAGTGGTTTGAAATTACACCCCCCCCCCCAAACACATCTCAGTGTATGTCTCCCTTTAAACCACAGGTTTTCAGAGATTTCTGTACCACTTTTATTTATTTTATCTACAATCTTGATAAAAACATTTGTAAATTTAATTCACAAGTTCAATGCTAATGAAACTGCAATAAATCCTGAGGTGTATCAGCCTAATTATCTGGGATGACATACTTTTAATATGGTTAAATGTTCTTTGTGTAATTCTTTTTATTGTTTAGCATCAAAAGAAAAAAGTAAAGAAGAAAATTCATGCTGTCGGCCAGTAAGATGAAACCTTTGAGGCTTTGCACAGTGAAAACCTCAACTAGACTAGAAATGGAATAACCTGCGCCCAGGAGTTTCTACTGAGGATTCATTTTCATGGAAAACTTTAAAACTTTTTGATTCCTGTGAACTGTAAATTTGTCTTTGATGCTTCGTCCTTACATAAATTAAAACACTGGCATGCTCTCATTCATAAATCTAGCGTTGAAGGTCTCCATTTTATCCACAAACCGTCACAGGAGGTTATATGTTAATTTTAGAAGTTGTTTCTTTTGACCGTACTGGGATGGTTGCTGTACTGAGGCAGAGAAAAGCCATTTAAACGCCTCCCTGAGCTCCAGGATGCTCCACAACAACCTCCCGCGTCTCAACGAAGCGTCTCCAGCAAACATCTGAATGTAAATAACCTGACTGACCTAAATAATAAAGTTCTGTTGATTTTAAAGATCGCTGCTGTTTTTTTTTTTTATTTTGTATATGTTTGAGTTTTGGGACTTTTGTTAGTATGAAAGTTTTTAATTTTCCCAGTAAGCTGAATGTTTAACATTTCCTGAAAGATTGGGGCGTTTTAACAGCCTGGCTGTTTCTCACCTCTCTGCACACAGCAGCGATCTGAGCTTCGTCCATGCAGGTTTCTGTGACGACGTCGGTCAGAGACCCTCCAGCCAGGTACTCCATGACCACCCAGAGCTCGTCACCGACCAGGTAACTGCAGCAAGCAACAGGTACGGCTGTTCACAACTACAGTACAATCAGTATGTCTAAGAGGGACGGCACTCTGTGGCCGTCTTTACAACAAATATATCACAATATCCACATGGAAAGAAAAAAAAATTACTCAAAAAAATCTTAAATGTTCAATTATATTTATGGTGTCCCAATAATTTATTTAGGGGCATTTAAAAAAAAAAAAAAACATGGTTACCTTATATGACTAGTTAAACCAAAGTAAGCAACTACTACTACTACTACTACTACTACTACTACTACTACTACTAATAATAATAATAATAATAATAATAATAATGATAATAATAATAATAATCAAAATGCATAAAGCATTTAAAAAATCTAAATAAATAAACTAAAAATCAAATGGGATCAAGTAAGTCAACATATTTAGGACTAGTTAAAACCAATGTAAGCTAGAATACAATAATACTACTCATAATAATAATAAAAATAATAATAATAATAATAATAATAATAATAATAGTAATAAATATATGGCAATACTACTACTACTACTACTACTAATAATAATAATAATATTAATAATAATAATAATAAATATATGGCAATACTACTACTACTACTACTACTACTAATAATAATAATAATAACAACAAACAAACAAACAAAAAGCATAAAGCATTAAAAAATAAATCTATACAGAAAGAAATTAAGTAGGCTCAAGTAAGTCAACATATTTAGGACTAGTTAAAACCAAAGTAAGCTAGAATACAATACTACTGCTCATAATAATAATAATAATAATATGGTACTACTACTACTACTACTAATAATAATAATAATAAACAGCATAAAAGGATAAAAAAAATCTAAACAGAAAAAAATGAAATGGGATCAAGTAAGTCAACATATTCAAGACTAGTTAAAACTAAAAGTAAGTTGGAATACAATACTACTAATAATAATCAGAATAATAAATATGAATACGGCAATAAATAATAATAATAATAATAATAATAATAATAATAATAATAATAATAATAATAATATGATAAATAAATAAGAATACAGTAATAATAAAAATAATTTAAGTAAAAAAATCTTATCACTGTCCACAAGAACTGATATATACACTTACTTTAAATATATAGTAGATCTGAGCCCAACTGTGTTTACTTTTGAACATAATTTTTCTCCCATTTTTAACATTTACCGTGTGTCACCAGAAAACCACTTTAATCAGAGGCAGTCTTTGAAAACAAAGTGAAAAAGCTGTTTTCAAATGTTAAAAAGCATGCTCTAACACCAAAAAGCATCCTGTGGGAGATGCAGGCTCTTCAGGCTGGCAGTGCTAACCTGTCCAGGTAGTTGACGATGTTTGGGTTCTTGTTTTCCCTCATCACCAGAATCTCGTTGATGATTAGCTCTTTCTTCGGCTGCTGCTGCAGGTTCATCTGTTTGATGGCAACCTGAGTGGAAAGACGGCAAGGCAATAGAAAGAAGACGTGAAGCATAAAACGTGTCAGGAGGTGTGCATGCACAGGGAGAACAGAGTCTTTATGCGGTGAAGCCTTGGCGGCTTTAAAACCTGAGCTTACAGGCCGAAGTGTTAAAGTGGGAGGGATGAGTCTGACACGCTGGCTCAGCGGTATAAAACCATCCAGGATGTCTCGGTAAATTAAATACAGTAAGAGACAACCGTCTCCTGCTGAACGACATTTTCTGCCACTAAGTCTCCTCTTTGCATTTCGGTATAAATAGAGGCTAGAAAAGGCATGAAATTAACCAACAATTGCGTTAGATGTCTCATTATGAACTTTAAATTAAGCTTTTAATTTTTATTTCAGTATAAAACTAATTTATGGCTTGAATTAATTATTTTCACTGGCTGAATATTTAATCAGAGGCAAACTGTGTCCATCTAAATAGTTAAAGGTGCATAGCCATATTTTTAATAACAGAGGAAGTATGACACTGCACATGTGCAGCAGGGGATAAAACAAGGAAGCGGTTATTTGCATCTCCCAGCGAAGCAATGCAGAAATGTCCACGATCCAATGAAAAAAAACACACAAAATCTATGATTCCAGGAGGGAAAAGCCTGGAATGTCTCTGGGAATCCAGTCTGAACGTTGGTGTTCACTGAAGCGGACGCTAAACCTGCCGAGGCTCAGATGTGACGCAGAGTTGATTGACGTGAATAAACGTTCTGATATGAGGCTCTAAAAGTTGCTGTAGATTGGTTTATTTAAGTAATAACGGTTGGTCTTTGATCACGTTGTGCTTTACTGTGAGGCGTTGCACAGGGTCAGGCTCGGTCCGCCATTATTTAATACTGTTTTGTTAATTATGTAAACCAACATTATGATAGTTTTGCGGCACTGTCACTAGATGGTGCCACGCCTATATCACTGATCTGTATTTATTCACTGGATTGCTGATTGGCCCGAAAAACTGAAGTCACTGGCCGCCATCTTGCTACTCCCTACTCTCACAGAACCTCATAGGATTTGGTTGCAACAACAAGCAGTTATCTGGATGTGTGAAAACGTTTCATAGGTAATTTTACAGTCAGTGGATTTACTAACACTATATATATATATATATATATATATATATATATATATATATATATATATATATATATATATACACACACACACACACACACACGAATGTGTATTGATTTGGGTGATTGCAGATTTCAAAACAGTAATGCTGCATGGATGAAACAATGGGTGCAGAATGTGAGAAGGGTGCAACGGGTGCAAGTATGTGCATATATACTTGTGTGTACAGTATATGCTAATTCTCAACTACAACCGCAACTCTGTATATCATTACATCATTGAAGATATTTTTGGTCATTTGTTTACTGTTACTTTGAATATTATTATTATTATTATGTAGAAATGTGTGTGCATACATGCTGTGTATGTAATATATAAATATACATGTACACTTGAGTGTGTATTTTGCAAATTTCTGTGATTTTTCTAGTGTAGAAACTGAAGCTCTGTGGAGTGATTAAATTGGTTCATTAATTTAGCTCTATTGTAAATCTATGTCAGATTTAAAGGCTAATGCACAGACAGCATAAAAGTAAATGGCATTTGACATTTTAAAAGTGCCCTCCTGAACATGAGAAAATCCTCGTTATTCGATGCTGTAGCGCACATGTTCCCTAGTTACTGGAGGAAAATAGGGAGTACCAATATGGCGGTTGGTGGCTTCACAGCGACGTGTACTACCAACGGCCAATCAGCATCCAGTGAATAAATAGAGATCAGTGGTTTATTTCTGCTAATTGGGCCTGGTGCTGGGGCTTTTTTATCCACAAAAAGGACCATTAAAACATGATCTGGTGTATATAACCATATTTTTATCATGATCAAGCCCTTTGGTCTTTTTATAAGCATATAACGTGGCTATATACCTTTAAACGCTTTTCTATGTCGCTTAGCAAAATACCCAAAGAAGCTAATCATCATAATTGTATTCTGATTTGAGGATAACATTATCACTTTTATTTGCTACAAGCTGAAAGAGAAGAAACAAACCAACCTCTTGACCCGTGGCGATGTCTATAGCGGTGTACACCGTACCAGAAGCTCTAAGAAGAGAAAAAAATGTGAAAAAATCCGGTTGGACAAAATGGAGCAGCTGGCAGAATTAATTTATTTTAAAACAAAATATCTGTGTGATTTTACTGATTTTTTAAAAACTACACACACTTTAATATTAAAAACAACATAACTTTGTACAACTTTAGAACAGCTTAGTTTAGGAAATTAAATCAGAAGAAAATATTTAAAATACAACACATGAAACTATGCATGATTTACCATAAAATTTCATCTAAACATAATATTTCAGATTTGGAAACAAACTGAACTGAATCACAATCAAGTTTTGCTTGCATGTCTACATAATAAACACTTCATGTGGTTCAGAGTTGCTCTGAAAGAGTTATTTGTTCTGGCTATGAAGTACATTAAATGACTTTTTCAGACTTGTGGGATGGTTCAGAGGTTTTTGGCAGATCGTAAGGTGACTAGAAACCCAGGACTTTCCAGAACTTACTTTCAAGAACCAGTATCCTACAGGATACTTCCCAGGAACTTCACTGCAAGAAAGGACCTAAAAGTGAGTAAAATCTTCTTGAAAGTAGTGTATCTTTCCTTGATTTGAGCAGGTAAATAAGACTATCTGCCAATGCAATAAGATTTTTGGACTTAAAATAAGAACAAATCATCTCCACTATCTTATTTCAAGTCCAGGATATAATTATCTTATTTTAGGGTAAAAATACTAATTCCATTGGCAAATAGTCTTATTTAGCTACTGAAATCAAGGAAAATATACTACTTTCAAGAAACTTTTACTTACTTTTAGTTCCCTTTTTGCAGTGTTACTAGTAACTTTTGGCCAGGAGCTGCATATTAACCTGGAACTTTCCAGAACTTACAAAAAGCATTACTACTGAATACTTAAAGCACTCAGAGAATGCTCTCTTGGACTGGGGTGTACCAAAGTCCTTCATCATCATCATTATTATTATTATTATTATTATTATTATTATTATTATTATTAACAACAACAACAACAACAACAATAATACATTTTATTTGTATAGCACACTTTAAAACCTTGCGGCTTGTCAAGGTGCTGCACAGTTCTACAACAAACGAGGTTTAAAACAATCCAGAAACACAAATCCTAAAATAATCAAGATTAAAAACATAACAAATCTAAAGTAATAATAATGAATTGCAGTTAAGAACAAGGAAGTCATTGGGGAAGCCTCATTTGTTGAAGACAGCGTGAAACAGATGAGTTTGACTTGTACCCAGGAACCATCTGGAACTTGCAGGTTACTTCCAGGGTCGTATTGTGGAGTGACCCGATGAAGTTGAACCTTTCCAGGACTTGCACAATAATGTCCAGAACCTACAGAACGTTGGAGTGCATCATGTGGTAACTTCTCACCAGGTTCTTTCTGGGACTTGAATCTTACAGGGTACTTTCCAGGAATTTACGTGTCAGAACTACTTACCTGCCTCTTGAACCCAGAAACACTACTTCACTCCCACACTAACCTACCAGTTCAAAACTGCAATTTCCCCATGATTATGATCACTTTTGCTATTATTGTTTCTGTTGCGATGTTTTTAACCAATGCATGGTGACCTTGAGTGTTCATAAAGGTGCCTATAAATAAAATGTACTATTATTAACTTAAGGCGCAGTTGCACCGGCCCTTCTCGTTTTTGCCCACCCGGCTCCTCCCTACTCGGATTAGTTTTCACCCGTTTTGTGATTCGACCGGCCTGCAAAGGCCTGGAAGAGGGAAATGCCTCCGGGGCGTCAGTGATTAGATGCATAACACCAAAGCAGTTTTGCATCTAGTCATTAAATGTTCCAGAAAATATACAATTCAATTTTATTTATATAGCGTTGATTCATGATAAATGTCGTTTCAATTACAGTAACCTGCAATTTCTGGAAATACGATGCAAGTTCTGGAAAATAATCTTTGAATTCTGTGAAAGTGAGCTTTAAGTTCCAGGAAAGTAACTTTGGTAAAAAAAAAAACTGGGATTTCTGGAAATGTTCAGTTACGAATGACGTCAGTGCAATCCGGTACCCTAAAGTGCCCAGTAACTTCCTTCCACTTAGTCGACATTATCGAAAAATTGTCGACGCAAAAATTCCTGCGTTGGCTTGTCGAAAAAAAATATATAAACATTGCTGCTGTCTCAAAGATTCACGTTCAGTAGTTTAAATCACATGCAGTTCACTAAGGCTGTAGCAGATGGCAGTATAGGGTCTGTTACCTGGTGAGCACAGAGCACCTCTATCACTTGGCAGCAGAAGAAGGCACATAAGTTAGTAAAGTTTAGTAAATTTAATCACTTTTAGACTGATTTTAGGTGAGAATAAGGCTGTAAAACCAAAATATCCGCTTGGTTTATCAAAATATGGCTTAGTTGTGAAATGTTTGTTATCTCCGTTCTCGCTGCGCTTCACCGGCTGTAGCGGAGTGGGCGATCAAGCTCCTCAGCCCTGCAGTAGGAGTTTTGGATCTACCGCAGCAATTCAATCAGGTGATATCTGACGGTTATTATTGGCTTTATCTCAGTGTTTCATTTATAACAGAGATTACTGGTTGAGATTAAAGTGAAGCTTTAATGTCTGACTAGAGCGCTGGAGTTTAATTGGAAAGGAATGATTAGCTCGTTTTTAATATTGAGGCTGGAAATATTGCCTAATTAAAGAGAACAAGCCTGAAAACATGTTAATATGCTTCTTTTTTACCACAAAAGTAATTTTTTTTAAAACATTAAGCAATGTTAAACGCTTGAAGGTTGAAACACTGTTTTAAAAACATTTTTATGGTTAAAAAAATCTACTTTGATAGAAATATTAATAAATTTATATTTTATGGAGGATCATTTATAAAGCTAATAAATAAAGGATAGTGACAACAAGAGGCGGTTTCTCAGGTGTGTAGACAAGAACAGGTGAGTCAAAATGTTTTTAGAAGCAACTGAAGGGATGATGGAGATCATACAAGAAAATAATCAATAGATTAGTCGACAATAAAATAATCGTTAGTTGCAGCCCTACTGGAAAGTGAGCTGTAAGTTTCAGAAACCAACCCAGTAAGTTCTGGTTCCCAGCACCCTTTAAGGTCTGGAGGTCAAGAAAAAGTCTAGGAAAGTTCAGGAAACCCGCGGGCTGTGAGATGTGTTGACATTTAATCAGCTTCTGTTAATGATTAGGCCTTAAACATAGTTTTAATAAAGCACCTACCCTTGTCCGATCTTTTCAAAGCGCGTGTATTTCTTCTTGGGGTCTCCCACGCTAACAATTGTCCCTGAAGAGAGAAGCGAAAAGAAAAGAGCGACAAAAATTTACTTACTGACCACCCAAACACCGCAGGAGCATTAAAACTCTTTAAGGGGATTTTATTGGATAGAAAAGTAAAGTTTCTATCCATTTGGATTCTACTCTACAGCATGTCTGTCAACTCATTAGCCTTGATGCAGCATGCAAACCAAAGGGGGGAAAGAAAAAACAAAGAAAAATGAAACCAAATGTGGCTTAAAGAAAAATAATTTGACTTGTGTTTAACTGAGAGGGATAAAATATACAGAAGAAAAACCACACAGAAACAGTGAAGCGTCAGCTGTTGAGTGGATCACATTCAACAGCAGGAAAAGGAATTGAGGATGAATCTTGGAAAGACTGCGACCAGACGATGAAAAGAAAGAGCGACCAGTCAGATGTAAGGATTGCACAGAGGAGCGAGGAAGAGTGGGCATCGGGTCTGTCAGTCAGAGGCAGTGTCCTGCTCTTACCAGCAGAGGGCGACCTGAGCACATCTGAACAGGCATGGTGCATGATTTAAAAACATACAGTTTTATCCACACAATACCAGTACACATCACAGCATTTTATTAGGGGGGTAAACATTAATCATTTCATGTTTAGAGGTTTTAAAGTAGCTGGATTTTCAGGGTCCTTGTTAAACAGCGCAGGCAGCCGGCGCTGTGGCAAAGTTTCCGCTCGACCTGCCGCAGCTTGTTAATTAAAGTTGGTGACAACTCACTGAGCTGCTATTTTTAAATTATTTCTCACATTCCTGAGAGCCAAATCAACCCTCTGCTGGTGCGAACGGTTCAGTAACGGGACCGATGCAACTGCGTGAAGCAGGATTCATAAAGCCTTTTTGTTTCTTTGTCACTGCTGAATATAACCCTAACCTGAATAAATATAAAAGGCAGTTTGCGAATGATGATTTCATTTATTAAAAAGGAGAAAGTTAAAACCCAGACCTATTTTACTGTGTGGAAATAAAAGGGCGACACTTTACAATAAGGCTTCCCTTATTTATGACTAACACATAGTTTATAGATATGAATTAACGTGTAAATGCTTCATACCTCATTCACGAGTCTTTATTGTGCATCTTTAAGAGCAAACAAAAGACAAAACTGATCGGTTTGTTACCAAATAGTGAGCCTAATCTGTTCAACTATACATTTCATCTAGAGTTGCTTATATTAAACATTTTAGATAAAGTTACAACCTTGTAGGAACAAAAAGGTCAGTTTTGTCTTTTGCGCACCCTTAATTAATGAATAATTAACACTTATTTTTTTATTAACATATGTATAAACTATTTATTAGCCATGTTATTGTAAAGTGGTACCAACTGGATGAGTTTTATTTTTAAATCACTGTTTACTGCCGAAAGCAGTTTTACTGTGAGGTTTTATTATCCTGCATCTCTCACTTCACACCTTTTTATGCTGTTTCTTTGTTTAATAATTAAAATTAGAAGTGTTAAATATGTGGTTTGTGAACACTAGATTAACTAAAAACTCGTTTGTTTATCCAACAAACTGCTTTTATTTTAAGGAAGAAAAATACAGGAACTCGATTTTTAATATAAATCAACTAAATCTCTACTAATAATATATAGAACACCGAGACTTTAACTTAAGCAAATAATAAACTTTATGTGAAGTTTTTTAGTGGGTAATATGCTGATACCGCAGATAAAATCTTTAAATAACAGAAGAGTTGCAAAAGTCAGCACCAGCTCGTCCTAAACCTTAAAATAAACTCAAAATCTGCTCTTGGAGGGAAACAGAGTGATAAACAACCTGTCTTTAAAGTTTAAAGTAAGCAGGTGGAGACCGTGCCAGCAGGTAAAATGGCGTCATGTTTCTGGATTCTGCAGCGACGTGAAATCAGATCAATCAGATCAATCAGATCAGACAGATCAACCGCTGGGCGTCAGACTTACGTAGTTTCTCCAGGATCTCCTCGTCAGACATCTTCTTCTTCTTGGTTTTGTCTTGTGCGCGGGGCAGGGAGGGGCCGGGGGCGGGGCTTGCACTGGGGGGGCTGCCGGGCGCTGCCTCTGCAGGCGGGGTGGGGGAGACGGCGGCGGCAGCGGCGGCGGGGGCCGGCGGGACGATGGGGGAGGTGGCTGCATCTTTGGTTGAGGGAGGAGGGAGAGGCTCGATCACTGAACGGGTGTAAATCTGGGGATACAGAGACGTCAAGCTGTGTCAACGTGCATTTAAACTTTTCAAGCTGTAATATTGTTCGCAGCAATTTAGAAAATATCTTCACCCAAGTTTTACGTTATCAGATTTTATTAAATTTATCAAAAACAAGAATCAGAAAGCTTAGTAAAAAAAAACACAATCAAGCAGCTAAATCTACAGTAATCTAAACAACAGTTTAGTTTACTGCTTATTACTAAGTTATTAAGACAAGTTTAACAATTCATGTCTTTAATAATTCCAAATATTGACAGCAATGGACAATGTTAAGGCTACCATCTATATTTATGTAAAACATTTTGACCTATAGAGTCTACAATAAACGCCGACAGCTTGAAAGCATATTTTTAAGTAAATTCTAGCGACATACGGTGATTTAGGTGTGGAAATAATGCAGCTCTAAGATGCACTGAGGCATAATGTAGAGGCGGAGCTTAAAAGAAATCGGACAGGGAGATATTTTGGGCTTTTCAGACTGAGAAGATGAGAAAAGTCCATTTTTGTGATGGTGAGACTAAGGTGTATTAGGCCCACTGCGAGTGGGCCTAAATTAATACCTTTTAACATTTATACAAAATACTAACTTTTATTAATATGGTCTTATAATGTAGAAATTTAGATTTTTTGTTGTTTTCCTTTACGCTGAAATGCGTTGGATAAAACCTGCTGGTTAAGTAATTTACCTCATTCATCCTCCCAGGTATGTTCCATGTTATTCAGCCGGTTGTGTAATTTAACAAATTAGTTTGCCAGATGGTCCGTTTTTAGTCTTGGATGGTGTGAAATACATGTCTAAATAAATGCGTATAGTCCGGTACGACTAATATGTTTTTTCCCTCTTTATGACGCATTTTTTGACTGATGCAACTTATTAACCGAAGCAACATAGTCCGAAAAATACAGTATTAATTTTACAAAAAAATGCATGTACAGTATATAAATAGCTTTTATAAATTTTTACGGATCCAAAAAATATAAATATTTACTTCTGGTTACGAAGCCAACGTCGGCACGAAAGGATTCTGCACCAATAGGAATAGTAGGTTGAAGTCACGTGAGACGGAGTGCGGTTGTTGCCAGATCGGAAGCAAATAAGCAAAACGAAGGAGGACATCGGTCAAGCTTTCTAGCATCGGTGCTGACTCAAGGAAGCAGAGGAGCTGGTAAACTTTCTTTCTGGACAGGTAAGTTAAATGTTTGCTAATGCTAACCATTATGCTAACGCTACCGGACCTGGCAGCCGGCTGGCAAACAGCACAGTTGAAGGTTGGAACGAGAGCGGGCGAACGCGAGTGCGCCACCTACTTGCCAGGAGGAGTTAAACTTGTAGCTATCACCTTTAATAATATTAATAATTATGATCTTTATTTGTCAATGCGACATTGTACATTTGGGTTGCCGTGCCGGTCTGTGGACGAGCACTTAGACGCGCTGTAGACGTTTATATTTGACATGGACGTAGTTGCAGTAATCGCCAAAAACACAGGGGGGCAGTACTCAACATAACCAGCGGAAATGCAGTTAAAAGAGAAGAAAATGTTCACGCCACACTTTGTGGAGAATAGTTGGTTTGCTTATGGCAGCGAAACAGAAATAAACGGTGGGCTAGAGACGTAGAAAACGATGGTATGTTCACCTGTTGCACACAGAAAGACGTGAAGACGGGGAAAAGAGCCAGTCTGTAAAGCCCTTAGAGATCTTTTTTTAAATAAAAGACTTAAAAAAGGTTGCTTTACTAAATAAAGTTGATTGCTTTACATACTGTGGATAGTTGGTCTAGACTTCGGAGGTTGACACATGATTTAACGATTAGCTGCGATGAGATGTCTAATTAAACTTAACACGTTGCACACTACAAGGTCTCTTTGTAGTGAGCAGCCAAAAGGTTTTTTCAGCTTAAATTTATAACATCAAAAGCAGAAACAGATTTTTTTTCTCTGCAACATTTCTAATTGAAACTTTAGCAATAATTTAGGGAAGAAAAAAAATACAAGAAGTTAAGGTCAAGAGAAATGAATCATGGTGACAGCAAACAAGTTTTGCAGATTATGCCAATAACGGCGTTTAAGTAGGGAAGCGGAGGTCCTTTTTGAGCCTTGACACACAAAAACTACAAATATAATCACAGATGATGGTTTTAAAATGATTTAAAGGATAATTTTAATCATCTTATTTAGTTTTTTTTTACTGTGATACAGCAGCAAGGATGTGCATCAACACGCATTTCTTCTTCGTGTGGGGAAAAACAAACTTTTAAGGTTGAATTAGTGTTTAAAGAATACATGAAATGAAGACAAAACAGAGAAGCATCTTACTGATTTGGTGTGTTCAGGGCGGGGGGCGATCACCGGTGGGGGCTCGGCCTCGTCTTCGTCTTCGTCCTCGGACACGGTTGCTATGGCGGGCGTCTCCGACACGGTCTTGGAGCTCTGCGTGATGTCATAAGGGAAGAGTGGGCGGAGCCTCAGTGACTTTATCGTTACATGAACCATCATCGATACTAGACCCATCATGGCTTCCTGCTGTCACTGCGGCTTCCTAATCTCATCACGCCGACGTCCTCCTGCCCGACTTCAGCTCAACTTCCCTTCCCGGCTCGTTTTTAAACTTGACCTGCCTGTCCATCTTTCCTTCACCACGGGCGGCTCAGGTGTGGCTCCTGGAGCCGCTCTCTGCTCCCTCTCTATGTCTGTGAGATATTCAGATGCTCGGCTGGTGGCCAGGCTGCAGAGACGGGCAAACGGTGAAAGGAGGAAAAGATGCTGATTCACAATGCAGAGAGGAAGAGGGGAAGGACACGTCTCATGGAGCACCTCCCTCTCTTTCTGTGCAGCTGTTCGCTTTGAGGGCATCTGTCAGACAACATTTACACTACGGGAAAAAGACTATTAATGAGCACAATGTGCCGACCAATCAAACAACATGCGCTCCCACTCCTACAAATACTGAACGCCATGACAACAAATCAGACGGGGGCACTTTTAGAGGATTCGCCCTGCTGTTTACGTTCTCACACTGCAAAAAGAAACTAAAAGTCAGTAAAATTGTCTTGAAATTAGTGTATTTTTCCTTGATTTGAGCAGCTAAATAAGACTATTTTCTAATGGAATGAGTATTTTACCCCTAAAATAAGATAATTAGATATCCTGCACTTGAAATAAGATGATGGAGACAGATTGTTCTTATCTTAAGTGCAAAAATCTAATTCAGTTGTCAAATAGTCTTATTTACCTGCTCAAATCAAGGGAAAAAAATTGTAATTTCAAGAAAATTTTACTTTCTTGCAATGCACAAAACATTTTTAGCGTGGAAATAGTCTGAAGAGAGCAACAAAATTCAAAGTCTAAACACAAAGAAGCAGGTGAATATAGATACGACAACAGTCAATGTTGATGTTTAGAAACGTTTTAATAGGACTGCGCCCAAGTTTTGAGAATAAAACAAATATCACGTTGGAGTCGTTTTGATATTTAGACAACCTAACGTCGCAGCGGTACCTGAACGCAACTTACTACTGTTGGGAAAATCCCTCCAACTTTCATCTCATCTGAGCGATATGGCCTAAAATCAACATCGCGATTTATTGAGCAGTTCACCTCGATAACGATAAACGGACGGTAAAACTAACCCTCCACCCCTCACGGCTACTTCACAGCCAGTTATACTGATGGTATAATTCACCTGGACAATCGCAGCAAAATTATCTTGATTGATGCAAATCCCAGATACACATATTCCCCTAAAAAGGTCACATAGAGTCAATATTAAGTCATAATAATTACGCTATGGAGCGGCTGCACCCAAAAATCTGCCCTCACATACATCTATCGAGCTTGGCAGCTTTAACTTTGTAGTAATACCATCCAGAGCCTCTTCCTTGGCGTCCCAAAACCAGTGCAGATCAACCATCCTATTTTATAGCGGCTTTTATTTTACTGTAGCGTTAAATCTGCTTTGAACACGATGAAAGCCTTGCTGAGAAAATAAAAGTCGATCTTTACTAAATGCAGTAAAACCCGCTGCAGCAGCAATGTCCAGGACAGCGTCCATTGTTTCTTTTTCCCCTTAACCAACATTAATTTTCTATTATGACAAAATAGGTTTAAAAACAACTTGATTCTTAAAAATGGCTTTTAGCAATACAATGCCAATATTCTTGTTCTCAGTAGGGAGACTCGGTTGTAGCTTCAGTAGAAACTATATAACAAACTAAAATGACCAGTTTTACAGTTTGGGATTAAGCCTTAATTAACGACTGTGTTCACTTTTATATTCTGTCTGTTGATGGATGGTGTAGGAAAGAGAAGCAGTCTTACCGTTATGATGGAGGAGTTGAAGGCATCTGCAGTTTTATCTGAAGATAAAAAAAAAGAGGAAGAAACATTTCTAACTTTTGTCAGGATTGGCATCAGCTGTTATCTACGGTGCGGTTTGTTGGAGCAGCAGCTTATCCACAGCTGAGAGGAAGCAGTCGGATAAGCTCATCAGGAAGGCCAGCTCTGCTGCTGGGAGACAGAAGAACTCTGGGAAAAATAACATCACTGGTGGACAATGTCTTCAACCACCATGCATGAAGCTGGCTAAGTTTCAGTCGACACGCATTTAAAGCCTCACATTAAAAAAAGCTTAATGTGCTAAACGGTAGATGGACGTAGTGAACATTTACCCCACATGTCTGACCAGCTGTTCCCACAGTTGGCGTCCTCCCAGATTTCCCATAACGTACATAGAAATGTATTTCTTTCTCAACATCTTCATTTAACACCAATACTGACATGACAGAATAATTACAGCAACTTCTACTTCCTGTTTATCTGTAACATCAACTTCTGATGAAATTATGCTTTGCTTAGGCTGATTATTTCACTCCAAACCAGTAGATGAAAAATAATTCACATTTTTTTTTTGCGACACTTTAAAAGTTCCCTCATAATTAGCATGCTAACCGGATGGAAACGTAGCCAATGACAGGCTGCTGCATCCTATGTGCACCAGGCAGCATCATCACAGGTCCTTCCTCCCAGCTGCTGTTAGACTTTATAACCGTCCCAACAAACTCAACAGGTTGTTTCCATCTCTGTTGGTTTTTGCTTTTTTTCTCCGTCATTCTTATAAAACACGTGAAGGCAATTTATCCAACCAAAACAGGCATAAGACGTCATTAAGTAGAGGCATATATTCTTTTAAATTGCAAATAGTGGCTAAAACTGAGCCTCCTGTAGCTAATGTTAAAGTTTGAATTGTGTAGTAACAGCATCCTGCCACTAGATGTCAGTTTTCCCTCAACGCATTAAAACAACCCAGAAATGTCCAAAAAGAGAAGAAGTGATGCAGAATGATGAATTTATAGTGTAACTCACCCCGATATAAACTTTTTTTGCAGATAAACTGTATTAACTGGGCCTAAGGGTGCTACTTTTATGTTACTGTGCATTTTTTTATATTTCTATGTGAACTGAAATGAAATTATGAAATCAAAAGTGTCATCTATACAGGAGCAACTGACCCTTTTAATGACTTCATGACGCCAAAGAGGCCCAATATAGAAAGACTATAAGGGTCACTTAACATCCTTAAATTTTCTCAAAAAGTGATGGTGCACCATTTATATGATTATGTTATGCAAAATGTTTAGTTTCTTGAGTATGCTGGTTTTATTAACTCTGTGTTTTTTTCTTATACTGTAAATTTGCTCTTTGTTGCTGGTCCACCTGAATTTAACCACTGTTGGACAGTAAAGAGCTTTTTATTCTGTTCTATTAAAGAGATGCGCATGGCTTTGTTTCAGTTTAATGTTACACATCAGACAAAAAAATGTAATGTAATAATTTATCTTGCTTCTTTTTATGCAATGACAGTTTCTTTGAGTCTTAAAGAAATGTTTAACTCGCTCGTGGCTTAAAATTACTTTACTCTAATTTACATTTGTTTTATTAAAACAAATTAATCTAAAACCCTAAACTTATTACTACAATAAGATCAGCCATCAGAAAAGTATAAGAAAGAAAATTCAATAAATTGAAAGCCTTAAACTTCCTTCATCTGTATTTTGGCATTTGTTATTTAGTTTTTCAGACATTATTTGCATAAAATGTGTCATTTTCATTGCAGATTCGCTATAATAAACTTTTTTTTAAACAAATAAAACATGTTTTTATATACATGCCTGTAAAGCTCATGTATTTCTGGCTGTTGGCCGTTTCCTTTGAGTCGTAGAACTTGAGAACGTCGAGGACGGCCTGGGGATTCTTCTTCTGCTCCAGCTTGGTGATGTTGGAGGTCTGCAGGAGCCGAGCCCATTGCTCCGGCATGCCCTGCACACACACACACACACACACACACACACACACGCACACACACACACACACACACACACACAGAGTTTAACAGCTTTTACTTTGCAAAGCGGTTCCATGACGACCACTCCGCCTTATGACCGACACGTTCTTCTGTCCAGTGCGTTTCTGGTGACCGTCAGTCGCTCCAGCCACCGCCTGATACTACCAATCCTGATGAAGCTACTCGGCCATCTGGTGCCGGTCCCATGGGTACCATTTGTTGCAAATCGAATCCTTTATACACTCGTGACTGGGATCTGCCACTAAAGTGATAAATGAAGGTTTCCATCTGTGGATCTGATCAGCTTGAGAACCAAATTTCTGACTAAATCTGAACTTTTGATTAAATTGCAACGTTTTTTCGTCTTCATTTGTGTTTTTTTCCCCCAAATACAAAAATTTTCTCGTAACGTTTGAACTCCTGATCTAAACAAAAGCCCAAAACTATTCATACCCCTGGCATATTTAGATTTAAAATCCGTTTTAGTCAGCTAAGAAGTTTATTTGGTAGGAAGTGAGGGAGGTAGGGCTGGGACTTTATTTAACGTTAATGTGAAAAATGTCTTACCGTGACGAGAATTTGGATTTATCCTGACAACGATAAATTCCAGCTAGTTGTGTCTGAAAACACCCAAAACTGGCAATATTGTCAGGATTGTTATTTGTGCTACTTTCTCCACTGTTGGTTTACTGACACCTTCAATAAATATATATATATATATATATATATATATATATATATATATAGATATATATATATAGATATATATATATATATATATATATATATATATAATTAAATGGAATCCCTGTGTGCAGTTTGGCAATGTGTCCTGATAAAAGATATTTAGAATTTTGTTTTAATATTACTACATTATATACATTTTTAAATGTTTTTTTAAGGATAGCATTTATGCTTATTGGGCAATAATTGTCACACAGTCACAGTAACACAGTTACCTTAAAAAGAAGCCATAAATAGTCTTTTATCATTATCCCAGCATCACCAGAATATATCGTAATAAAAGTCCATAATCGGCTACACCTAAAGAGAGGCGTCTCTAAAAAGGTAGATTTTTATTTTAAGGCACTACTGGCCTTTATTTGACAGAAGGCTGACAGGAAATCGAGGAGGAAGACGAGCAGCAAAGGTCCGCGGGTCGGGACTCAAACCTGGGACGGACCACCACTGCGCTCCTCGTAATAATATCTTTTATTCTTTGGTTTTATTAAATAAATGGCCCGTTAAAAAGCAACAAAAGTCACAGATTTTTGCATGTTTTCACTGTTATTTTGAATATTTGTCTTTGGTGATGGAGGCCCTCTTTGCCATAACCCTCATCTTTAGCTCCCTCCACAGAGTCTCTATGACATTAAAGTCGGGTCTCTCCAAAACATCAATATTCCTTCCAGTTAGAACCGCTGGTAGAACTAAAAAACTTGCTTTAAAACCCAACTCTGCCAGGAATATGAATACATTTGGCCTCATCCATAGATCTGTGGTTCTGAAAAAAATACAACTGGTGGTACTTCCAAAAAAAGTTACAAAAACAAAGCAATTTGACTTTATTCCCAAAGTTTGAATACGTTTTGCATCCCATCCAGAAAGTTTTCTCAATTTAAATGTCTGGAGTAATGTGGAGCTCCAAGCTTTACTCTAGACATTTAAATTGAGAAAGTTTTCTGGATGGGAAGCAAAACGTTTTCAAACTTTGGGACAAAAAAGTCCAGTTGTTTTGGTTCTTTAACTTTGTTTGGGAAAGATCATGACCTGGATGACTGAGAATCTTCACCAACAAACTGGTGGTACTGACCGGCTTTTATTGGTACACGACAATATTAGTGTTACTTTAAGTCCTGTAAGCAGCATCTAACTTAAGGAGATATGGTGGACAACTGGGAACCAGGACCTGATAGAAATATAACTGTAGAGGGCGCCCAACCCGGTAATAGCAAGGTGTACCTTATAAAGTAGCCAGTGAATGTTTGTCCTTTGATATAATAACGTCCTGCCTGCCTTTTTTGTCCCGTTTCCTAAAAACAACTTGCAGTCAGAGTTGATCAGCTGCTGAGGGTTTCCTCCAGGTCTGACACTCTTCTTCTCCTACGTATCCATCGTTTCTGCTTTTTTTCTCCCCCTTGCTGTCATAAACAGTTAAACTCCAGTGACAAGACATGCAAGTCCCAGTAAAGACTTCAGGGGGTTAAAGAATTACTGAGTGATTTACATTACATTTCTGTACTTTTGTCCAGCAACTGGGTCACATCCCCTCGTTCTCCTGCTCTCTCTTCTGTCAGAATCATTCCATCACAAAGCCGCTCAGTTTCTGCCTCATCTCTCCATCTCTTCTCTCTGCTGAGGTCTGACCTTCTCCATCCATCCATGCTTTGCTAATTGCCCTTACTTTTTTTATTTTTTTTTTTTACCTGACAGCATGGAGTCGAATATAATAAGAAAAAAAAAGGTGTTATCTTTGCAGACATAAAACTGAACTGTGACCCAGATTAGGAAACAACAATCAGGCGGCTCAGATGGGAACTCAACACACCGTTTAACTCGCAGCTAAAAGAGCTCCGGTCAGGCGGATCAAGTGACTCAGCTCAACAAGGCGCCTTTGTCTGACGTGATTATTTAAAAAGGTTTATTCAGCCAAGTACGTGTACGTCTGTGTCCATCGAACTCGCGAGCACGCACACACACACACGTGCGTGCAGTCTTTAATTAGTAACCACACACACAGAGCGGGGAACATTAACAGGGACGTACGGTAAACTCCCCGGTGACGGCATCAAAGCCGACGTGGATCGTGTGCTCAAAGTCCGACGGCAGAGAAATCTCAGGGCGCTCCTTCTTCTTATAGGCTGAAAATAAAACAGAGGAAACGAAAAACACATTAATGATGCAAGCAGGAATGAAGCGTTTTAGCATATTTTAACTTTAGCCTGGTGGACGGGATTATTTAGTTTTATTCTATATAGATCAATGTGTGCTTCTGTGCTTTTTTGTCTCTCTTGTTGTGTCTCTGTTCTGTCTTCTCTAACCCCAGTCGGTCGAGGCAGATGACCGTTCATACTGAGCCCGGTTCTGCCGGAGGTTTTCCTTCCCGTTAATGGGTGGTTTTTCTTCCCACTGTCGCTTCATGCTTGCTCAGTATGAGGGATTGCAGCAAAGCCATGTACAATGCAGATGACTCTCCCTGTGGCTCTACGGTTCCCCAGGAGTGAATGCTGCTTGTCGGGACTTTGATGCAATCAACTGGTTTCCTTATATAGGACATTTTTGACCAATCTGTATAATCTGACCCAATCTGTATAATATGATTGAACTTGATTTTGTAAAGTGCCTTGAGATGACATGTTTCATGATTTGGCGCTATATAAATAAAATTGAATTGAATTGAATTGAATTCTGGCATAAACCCAGGAAGATTCGTTGTGAATTTATTAAATTATCTGTAATAGAAAGCTCTGCTGGGATCACAACTGGAGGTACAAATAAAGTGTTTTTTTTGCAAGAAGTGTGAGAGACACAAAACAAAGGGGGGGAAATAAAAGAGTGAATAAAAAATATATAAGGAGCAGTTTGAGAGCGATGGATGACAAAGGAGACGCCATATGTTGGGGTGGGCTGTAATATGCTCCTGAGGGAAATCATAACTCCACAGACAAACACAGACACCATATCCCCATGGGAAGATAAACGATACAAGGACCAGCAGCCGGCTGCAAGGCATCTTGGGTAATCTGTGTCTGGATGTGGCACCAGAAATGCTAGTTTGTTCCTATAGAGATATGAAATAACCTGTCCTGATGCAAGCTTCTGCGATTCTTAGGATTTAAAATGTGAAATTCTAATTACAGAGACAATTATTTGATGTACCGTATTTTCCGGACTATAAGTCGCAGTTTTTTTTCATAGTTTGGCCGGGGGTGCGACTTATACTCTGGAGCGACTTATGTGTGAAATTATTACACATTTTTACCGGTATATCATTACACGTGTTATTTTCACACCAAACCACAAGAGGGCGCTCTAGGCCTGTGTTGAATCAGACGTAAGCGACGTAGAAGCGGAAGTGCCGCATCTTCTACCTCCAGAGTTAACGGAGTTATTTGAAAGTGACACAGAGGATGAAGATTTCACTGGATTTTAGTTATTTGAAGTGACACGGGCACTTTGGTTAACTTCTTTGCATGTTATTTATGCTATAGTTATCTAAATAGCTTTTAATATGTTATGTTAACATACCAGGCACGTTCTCAGTTGTGTCATGTAGCGTAAGCTAACCGTACAATTATTCAGCCTGTTGTTGCCTCCGTTCTATTTTTATTTAAAATTGCCTTTCAAGATGACATGTCTGTTCTTGATGTTGTAAAATGCAGTTTGTACTCCAGTGAGACTTATATATGTTTTTCCTTCTTTATTATGCATTTTATGGCTTGTGCAACTTGTACTCCGGAGCGACTTATAGTCCGGAAAATACGGTAATCATTTTCCCTGCAGGTTATATTTAACTCCAACTAGTTTATAAAAAGCTGTTTTCTTTATAGGACGTAGACCAAAACCAGCTAAAGCTATTTTGATAATTCCCATCTCTGCCGGTTGGTTTTCTCAATTCCTTCTTTCTTAATTGCGTAGATAAAACCTTTTCTAACCGTGGATCGCAGTCAGTTCCTTTCAGTTTGCACCAATGATCCCTCTGGATAGCAGACGCAGAGGTGTGGACGGCTCGTTAGCTTGACCGTCTCTAAAATCATCCCCCTGTCACCCATGCCGGCTCCACGCTTTCATCGGTCAGTTATGTGGAAGAGAAACGATCACGAGGTTCCCCTTCGTCTGCAGCAGAACTCTCTAAGTTCTTATAAAATACAGAGCAGCGTGTCTCTGCAACGATGCAAGCTGGACTCCAGTGTTCATTACTGACTGAGAGGAAAGAAAAATGTCAGGAAAAACCCAGAAACACGTCATCCTGGCTGGGTTCACCCACAGGTTAACCACTGATACGTGTTCTTATGACATGCGACAGCAGAGCGACTAATTTGTTGTTGCTAAGATTAAATTGCCTTTGGGGCGAATAAGATGCTTTCACTGCAAACTAAAGCAGTTACAGCAGTAACTGTGCAAACATGGATGTATGCACACTGTATTCTTTATCACATTTACATGTGACAAACTAATTAACCTAAACTAATACAAAAAAGCAATTCTCAAATGTTGATTAAGAGGAAAAACTGTTCAAATGTGGAGTTAATTTTGTTCCATTATTGTTGCAAGCAAACAATTTGTTTTGCAAATGAAAATGCAATCCAGAAATTAAACTTTGAAAAACTTCCTAATGGAAAAAAAGGTTTTGAGAGTAACTTTGGCGTTTTCTCAGATATTATCTAAAAAAATATAAATAAATAAATAAAAATATTTTTTTTTTCAAATCTTTCTTTTTCAGATTCAGTTTTATTAATTGCATTCATTTCAAATTGTGCTTTACAGATCACATTATCCAATAAAAATATCATCACTAAGGTTCCTGCAGACGAATAGAAATGCGTCTTTCTTTCTTATAAAAAGGAATCCATGAATCAACGCTTTACCCCAAATGTCTTACAGGAAAAAAAAATGTAACTGTATATAAATATGAGAAACGGCTTAAACATAACCTGCTGGAATACATAAAAGTATAATTCTAATGCACCTAACCCCCTTATTTTTAAATTTCAATATTTTTAAAATCTCGATATTTATTGCCCAGTCATACTGCCAGATCAGTAGAATCCAGAAAACGCGTAAACACAACCTGTCTGACAACGAGAAACAGGCAACAGTTCATGTCTGCAGAAATTCAAGATTTGAAGGAGAAACAAGGTGATTGGCCAAGATCAGTCTGGAAAGGTCAACAAGCCATTAAGACTTTAAAATTTACAAACTGCTTTTTGTAATTTTGTTTTAATGATCTGAAACATAGGTGTGATAAACAAAAAAAAAAAACTGAAGTACTGCGTAAAGTGTGCATGCCAGAGCCTACTTTATAATATTTCAACCAAAATCTGCAAGTTTATCTGCTTTACAAACTGTTCTGAATAAAAAGTTAAGGCACATTTTCTCCATGGATAAAATATTGATAAATGCTCAAAACCTAATCATGTGTGTAATTTGCTTCCTGATGAGCGGTGCTCGCTGTGGTTTGTTTGTCCGTGTCTGAACTGCAGCAGGAGGAGCACCTGCTCAGATCACAGTTAAGCCTCCATGTCAGCTTTAATAAGGATTTACAGACAGTAAACACGTTTATAAGCTTCATCGGGTCAGGAGAAAAAAAAAAGTGTGTAAGATTAGCATCAACTGACTTATTCAGAGCAGTTCCATGTGTTGGTAAACCAACCACCATCTTCCTCTGACCTCAAGTTAAGAGGAAGCGTCTGATTTAAAACCGACTGATTCTAGTTTGATATGGAGTGAATTTTGTTCCAATATCGTTGCAAGCAAAGAACATGGTTTGTAAATGGAAATTTGAAAAAGAAAAAATGCAATCCAGAAATTAAGCTTTGCAAAACTTCTGTAAATCAAAAAAAGGATTTGAAAGTAACTTTGGTGTTTTCTCAGATTTCGTTTTTTCAAATTAAAGAAATTCAAATGTTTTCTTTTTTTTCAGATTTTGTTTTTCAAAATTTTTTAACAGATTTTTTTATTTTCAAGTTGTATTTTTTCAAATTTCTCTTTTTCAGATTGAGTTTTGCGTATTGCATTCTTTTCAAATTGTGTTTTGCAGATCACATTCTCCAAACTTCTTGCTCTTGAAGCACATTAACCAATAGAAATGTTGCTAACGTTCCTGCTGACCAATAGAAATGCGTCTTCGCTCCTCATTCCAGAGGAAAGCCCGCCCCCAGAAATGAAGAGAATGTGATTCTCAATTTGAAAAGAACGCAATTCGTAAAACTCAATCTGAAAAGGAGAAATTTGAAAAAAAAATAAAATAATAATAATTGAAGATATAAAATCTGTAAAAAAAATGTTTGGGAAAAACTACAATTTAAAAAAATTTAAGAGGAAAAAAATCTTTTTAAAATAAATGTTGGATAAAATACAATCTTAGAAAACAGCAAATTTACTCTCAAAACCTTTTTTCATTAAGAATTTGTTTTTGTTGTAAAAATAAAGCAATCATGAGAAGATTGAGCCCTGTGGCGGTCTTTTCAGGGTGTAACCAGTCTCTTGCCCAGTGACCGCTGCGACACGTGTAAAAACGTGTCAAAGCTATAAAAGGACCCTAAACAATTCCTTTAAAAGAATACATACACATTTTGTGATAAAATTTCAGCATAACTAAAATGAAAACAACCTGGACAGAAGCAAAATGTGGTCCTACAGCCTGAAATTAAAGCATTAACAGAAATTTAGATGAATGTGCGATCCTAGTGTTCAAACAGCTCGATGGGCCAGTTTTATTTCATGCTAGCTTCGGATATCTAAACCAGATAATTTAGGACTAGGGCACCTTTGTTCAAGCAGGCTCTTTGTGAACATACTGAAGAAACAAAGCGAGGGAACGGTGAGTTTAGCTAAGCTGCAGAGCGTCTGTGACGCAATGCGGCCAGACAGATGGACTCTGTGCTACACTGCTCTGATGCAAAGCAGAGATCTGTAAAAAGAAGGAAAAGACACTGCAGATGCTGCCTGTGGGTCTTCACTGTGTCTGATAATACAAACAGCAATGATAATTTAACAGAGAATGCAGATGGAGACTGGAATGACCTCAGAATTAAATCTGTAATATAGTTAAAGCAATCATGAGAAGATTCAGATTTCTGCAAATCTTTCTGCAATCTGAAAACACTGAACTCAATAAATCCAATCAAAATGCACTATAAAACCAGAATAACTTGACTACAAGCTGGTTTATGCTTGACGAGCGTGCACTCTGCAGTATAGAGCATTTGTGCTCCGTGCGGCTTTTCCTCTGCAGTAGCACTATTCTCCTTGACACTAGGGGGCAGCGTTGGGTTCCCACGCCAGGCGTACTACACGCCACTACATGTAGAAGTAGAAAACGCAGTTGTTTCCAACATTAAGGCCTTTTACTTTCTTCCAAGGGCAACAACAACTTCTGTTCAAGAATCGATCAGTGATTTTTTTTTGGCCTAATCGTAAAGATGTCTATATTTACGAACCTCCGCCAGAAGGAGCGCTTGCTTGTCCGCCATGTTTGTCCGCACAAGTCTGTCCACGTAGATAAGGGTTTTTCCTATGTGTGCGGAGTGGAAACTTTTGGCCTTGCAGTGGGCCGTTGCGACCAAAATGACGTAATATTGCTGCTCTAAGCATAAACCAGCCTTTAGTGGTAGAATGAGGACTTCCGTTATCCGGGGGAGCTCAAAGCAGAGCCACCGCTTCTCCACATCGAAAGGAGTTGGCTGAGGTGGTTTGGACATCTGACCATCAGTTCAGGTTTGATCAGTCTATATAATGTAGATTTCACACTTTTTTCAATTTACGGTTGTTAAAATGCCTCAAAAGCCCCGAAAAATGCCCCGTTTTGTTTTCAAGAAAGAAAAAGAAAAAAGTTTGAACTAATCTCAAATTGTGTTTTATACATAATCCCTGTTTAGTACACAACTAATCCAGTTCAGGTTTGACTGGTACTTGTATTTTAGACATTGCCCATAAAGACAAAACCAGAGAGAAACCGTTTAAATGAGTCGAGAGCACTCACTCTTATCGCTTCCTCCAGTCAGGATAAATCGAATGGAGCGGTCTTTCTTCTTCTTGTCTTCTGGGTTAGGTGGAAGTGGCTTGGAGCCATGGTTGAGGGGGGCGGGGTCCTTGTTGCAGGAACCGATCATGGTGCTGGTGTTCCTCATGGGAGGAGCTGGAGGCTTGTCCTCAACCTCCCCATTATCAGACATCTTCAGACAGGCTGCAGCTGGCCACTCCTGCACAGAAACAGGCCAATCACAGAAAAGATGCAATTAAGGGCAGCCAATCAAACACAAGCACCCGCAAACAGTTTAAATACTGATTTGTTAAAAATCTCCACCAATTATTAGGATAGATATCTATTTTTGGAGGCTTTTTAAGCTTTTTAAATTCATTACTCATTGCGTAGCCTTTAGTAAAAGTTTGTATAGACCAAGGGTGTCCAAAGTGGGGCCCAGGGGGCCACAAGTGGGGTTTGTGTGGCCCACAACTGTAATTCAAGACTTATTTGGCCGATCAGCAGGCATCATTCTTATTTTTAATGAGAGCGAAGTTATCACAGACAAACAAAAATGATTCTGCAATTGAAAATGTTAGGTACAACACAAAGTATTCATCTTTTGCGTTCTATTTAATTTCATAGCAAATAGGACCCCATCTATTCAGCATTTACTCAAAATAAGACTATGGTGGTGCACAAAAATGTGCCTTTAACTCGTTTACTGAAAATGAAAGTGACCAAAATCCTGTTTTTAATGGCGATAAACAGACAAAAAAAGTTGATTTTTAAGAAAAAAAATATTGATTGAGTTAGCAAAATAATTTGCAAACTGGATGACCAGTTTTTAATAAAGGCAAAAGTGCAAAACGCTTTTTTTAAGTTCCGGACCTACAATGATTTATGCATCCCTTTCCTACAGAAAATCTGACTTATTTGTTTAATAAATATATGGAATGATGAAATTTTGAGGAATGGGTTAAAAAAAATATACAATATTCGGGGTAATTAATTTTTTTATATAGGCTATGCAATACACATTTACAATAGGGATGCACCGATATGAACATTTAGATCATTATACGACATTAATATTGCTTTTGTGTCCGATAACCAATATTTATCAATGTACACACACATTTACCCTTCTGGCATGATCAAATTTTGCACAATTTTGTACCGACTGAACACTTATTGTATGCTAACTGAATTTTTTAATGTGGGTTATAGTCTAGATCTAAACGCTGCTTTTCATGTGTCTTCTCTCGACACCATGAAAAACGACGCCACTGCTGACATTGCATCTCTGCTTCATTTAAAAACTCTACAATCCTGGAAGAGATGAATTACTGTCACTGTCTCAAGGTAAAAAAACAAACCAAAAAAACCCTACATGACCAACCGATCCCCTCCAACACCTGAAACACACACAAAGGGCACCTGGATGGAAATAACCATCGATTGTTAATAATCAGCCCGGTTTTACTGATCGGATAATACCGATATTTCAGAAAATCATCTAACATCGGCCGATACCGATGTTAATGCATCTCTAATTTACAAGGAACAAAAAAAGAATAAATTGTTCCCTGGCATTTTTTATACATTTACATTTAAAATCTCTTAATTGACAGCAAAATGGAAGAAAAAGTCAAACTCCTTGTTTGATTAAAGCAGATTCTGATGAATTACAATTGATTGTTTTGTAGAGCACCATTATATGACAGTTCCTGTGAACTGATGTTATGTAAATACATTAAAACAAATTAAATGATCTAAACGCAGACATAATTTGGGAGATTTTTACCAGTGTTTTGGGTTTATTATCCATTTTCTCATGTATTACTCCTGGTTGTAGATTAACACAGTTAACTTTGTGCTTTTTTAAAAATCACTATGAAGCAGAAAATGTGTTTCAACACGTTTCTTTGGATCTGAGACGCCGGCGCTTCAGCTGAACACAGAGACCCTGAAAGGGCGACGGTAGGAGGAAAAGCCTCTAAAATAAAACCAAAAGAAATGAGCAGAGAGTTTCCATTTGCTCAGAGCGGTCAGGTTTGATCTACAAACACCAAGCTGACTGAATCTCGGTGTGTGTTTGCTCTGTTAACATGTGTGTGCTGACTCAGAGCTTAATGGGTCTTGGTGGAAAGATAACGCCACATTCATGCCCTTTGATGTGCAAGGGTAACCTGCAGTTTTGCACCACACAGCTGAGAGGAACAAATAAAGCCAATTTAATGACCGGTTCTGCCACACACACACACACACACACACACACACAATTACACAGTCAAACATGGAAACTACAGGCTAACCTGATCTGCTAATCGCTCCACTGAACACAGAGAGCCACGAGGAGGATCTATGTAGGTCAGAGCACATCCACTCAAATGGGCAAAAACATTAGCCTCGTGAGACCATCCTGATCTCGCGAGCTTTCAAGGTTTCACTCGCAGATCAGTCTGGATACTCTCCGTTAAAGAAAATTTGGAGCCGTTCACCAAACGAACGTCCAATCAGCGTTGGCTTTGAGGCGGGTTGAGGTGTGACGCAACGAGAAGATCGACAGTTCAGTCTAAAGAACATGGCGGCTTCAGCCGATGAAACTAGCGTTAGCGTGGCTATCGAGCAAGTTTTATCTGAATTACAGAGTATTTCTCTGCTGAGCTAACGAGCCTTTACCTGCAGCAGCAAGAGTAGCTTGGCTTGTGGTTGTGTTTTCGTCGTCGCTCGTAAGCGACGACGAATCTGATTGGTTCATTTGGCCCGTCTATCACCAACATAGGCCAATCAGCTAACCAGTATTTTCGCCCCTTCCCAAAATTACTTCAACGGAAGGTTTCCAGATGGATATGCGGAGCAAATCTATCTGGCAGAGCCAGGTTACAAAAACATGAGGAATTTATAGAAATATAAACAAAAAGGGAGTTTTTTTAATAACAAAGTTATTAACAGCGTTAAACGTCCTCTGTGTGTTTTCAGCAGTTATTAAAAACTCTGCACAGGAAGCTGCTTAATGTTTCTGTCCTTCCACCTTAACACACACACACACACACACACACACACACACACACACACACACACACACACACACACGAGTACAGGAGCTGCTCCTGATGCACCAAATCAATCATAGTCAACTAAATTATTCACTTTGACTGAAATAGAAAGTTCAATTAGAAGCTAAAAATCACACATTGAAGGACTAGATGAACTCAAGCCCTACGCTCGCATTCCTAACCGGCTCTTTACCGCTGCACCGAAGTGCTGCATTCAAGAAGTCTACAGTTACTAGATTGAAAGGGCGATATTTAATTTGATTAGTTAGCTTGAATACTGAACTCAAATCACACGTGAAATGTTGGGCCTGGAATGGATGCAGTGACGAGATTTGCTTAATTCATCAGCAAATTTGAACCAAAAACAGCTTCTGTAACCAGGAGGTTTAAAAAAAACGCCTTTAGCAACTTGTGCAGTTTGAAGAACGTTTTTAGAGAATAAATAATTATATGCACATTTAAAGCCTTCCTATCTTATTCAGGTCTCTGTTTTTATCGACAAATAACAATAACAGCAACTAAAACCAATTCCAGATAGATACATTGTTAGTGCTGTTAGCTTCTTCAAATTATTTAGTCAGGCAGCAACTTTAGCCGATAAACTTTTTTTCACTCTACAGTAGACATTAAAGGGGACGTATCACGCTTTTCAATTCTTCCTCCTCACATTTAAACCATTCAGTTATGGTCCATATAAAGTGGAACTGCGATGCTTTGGTCTGAATTTCTCGTTAATTACGTTCCCTCCTTTCCGCCTGTTCTGAGTTGCGTCAGAGAGCAACTCGTTTTGGTGCCGTCTCTTTAAATTTAAAGGAGCCGCTTCACACTGAAATGAAAAGATGAGAATTACTATAACTTTACCAAATTGTGTGTATCTGTGTCGTAACAGCATCCTTCAGTAAAGCAAGTCGAGATAACGTGATAGCATACGTGACTAACTGGCCTATGATCAAAATTAGCCGATTTTATCTTGATCCGTCAAATACTGGAATACCAAATTTTTCCTTCTTAAAATAATATATGCATCAAAGCTGAACATTTTTACTTTTTCAAGATGCAAATAGATCAATAAACAGCCCTGGGGTACTTTGCTTTGGGCTGAATAAAACATCTGTAAAGTTAAGGAAGCTTGAGTATAATCATGCAGTCCCTTTATTTTCCGTCGCGAAACCAGCAGCCCACCAAGGTTTGTTGCATTTGAATGGCTAATTAGAATAAAATGAACATAGATCAGTCTGTTTAAGTTATAATCCTTAGAAAATAAAAACACAGCGTAATTGTGTCGACCGGTAAAAGGTAGGTCAGTGCATCGTATCCTGCAGCCAGTTTTCAAACTCACAGACCCTCATGGGGAATAAACCAAAAGACTCCCTCTACAAGCTGAAAGCCATTGGGTTTTATGTAATTCAGTTTATGCATATAGCACCAAATCACAACAAATGAGACATTGAGACACTTCACAAAACAAACAGATCCAGTTTATATACAGATGTTTAGTCCAATCATGTAGACGGAGTCAAAGCCAGTTGACCCTGCTTATGAAACAATGCAGTTAAGTTCAGTTTATACCAATTAGTGATAAATTGGTATTTTAGTGATAAAATCTGAGACATCTCATCTCTATGAATTTCCTCATCAAATTACAGCATTTTCTAACTTTCTAATGTTGGCAGCATCAGAGTGAAGCCTTCTCACAGAGTTGTATTTTGTGCAGCTGTTGCACATTATGCATCTTAAATTTGACAGCCTAATGGGGAAGAAAATGCAAATTTTGTAATTATAGATTGATTTAAATGTTTTCTTCACAAAATAGATAAAAAATAAACGCCTGCTGACTAAAAGTGAGCTAAGCTTTTTTTTATATACTTTTCCTTTTATTGCCATTAAAGCTAATAGTTTTTTTTTAAATGTAACATATAGAAAAATCACAATCTCGTAGAGAAATACTCTAGATCTTACCTTATTCTAGCTGAGAGCTCAGATATGACCACCAAATGAATAGCAAACATCAAGAAAAGGAGAAGTTGTTCAGCACGGCAACTCTTCCAGGAGAGACTGGAACTGTGAAGCCATGTGGACCTTTAACCGGTCCTGCCTCCCACAGACGATGACATCATCGTGATGTCAGGAGGAGGGAAGCAGTGAAAGTTGAGACAGAAACGCAGCTAAGCCTCCCAGCACTGATCGGGTCTTTTTATCCGGCACAACAAACACACACCAGGACCGTCACCCACACATGAAGTGCAGTAACCAGTTGGAGAGGGTCTGTGTGTGTTTGCAGTCATCTCACACACACACGGTCATTGTTTAGGAGGAAGTGACGGCGTCTTTGTTGTCTGCTTTAAAACACACACACACCCCAGACGTCTCGTTTTTCCCAAACACCGCCGTCAGTTTCAGCAGAACTCTGTTTCCAAACAAACCCACACGCCGTCTGCTCCATGACCCAAACAAACTCACACAAGGTTACGTGTGTTGATCCGCCAAGGAAGCTTTCCTAGCCTGCAGCAAACGGCCACGATAATTACCTCCGATTTATTACTGAGAAAGGTCTTACAGCCTGAACCTGCCCCCCCGTTCCACTTTAACTTGGGTTGTTAAACTATGAATGTTTAACTTTCTGGTCAAATGACTGCCGTCTATCAAGAATCCCAGCCATCATTGGTACTGATGGGGAAAAAGGAAACAGGGTGGATAAAATAAGCTGATTTCAATGATACTCCAATACTTCAAAGGCAAAGGTACTTAAATCCTTAGTCAGTGTACGACTGAAAGACTTTTTAACTTCAAATAGTGTATTAACTAATCTCCAGTCTGGGTTTACAGCATTGTACAGCACTACCACTGCAACTTTAAAACTATGAAATTATCTAATTGGTTCTATAGATAAAAAGCAACACTGTGCAGCGTTTTTCATTGACTTGTTTAAAGCCTTTAATACAGTCGATCATGAAATCATGTTAAAAAGGCTCTGTATGGTTATGTGTGTAGATTATGTTAACGTTTTAATAAGTGTCAGGGACCTGTGCTCTGGTGCATGGGCGAGTCCTTTCAGCTGCTCCCTAATTCAGGCTTAGAAGCATAAACCGAACATATCACACATCACGCATCATATCTATATTCTCTTTTATGTGTTATAGACCTTATCAGACATCTGATGGAACCTATACCAAGGTTTAAAAACCGTCCCGTCTCAAAGCCGCTAAGATTTTCCATCATGCTACTCCTACAAGTTAAAGTCCTCCTAATGAGATGCCAGATGTAAAAGGAGAACCAAGGCAGTGGACTAAATAAACAAGGTGCACTAAAACTCTGGAAAATGAGAGACTCCTCACTTAGCACTGGTCTCACTGACACAGCGTAATCCCAGTGTTGCTTGTTTGATGGGTCTGTGAGTGATGAGAAGATACCACACTGTCAGAAACCTTAGATGAAATCCTCAGAGCAGAAGCCCTTGCAGAGATGATTACAGTGCCGCTCTGTGAGTCACAAATCGTCTGAGCTGTCAGACCTGACCCATTCATTACTCCAAGCAGACCTCGTTTTCTGTTATAGAGGTGTCCCATGCGGTGCAATCTTTTACGACTAAACTATATCCCTCTTCAGATGGCTAGATCTGGAGTCTGAATCAAAACTATCAGATCTGCAATGAAAGCTGAAATTGGAAAAAAAAAACAGAAACTAACCAGATTGGTGCATTTTCAGATCCGCTTTAGTTTTCGCTACAAGCTATTCTTAAAGTTTTGACAAGTATTAGCTTAATTTGAGATAAATGAATCGGTTTTCAGGTCACTAAACAGCAATTGCTGCATAGGGGTGCTAAGTGCAGTCAGCTCTTCTCAAAAACTCACCTATGAAAATTGACAGCTCTGAATGGGTCAAGTGACCTAGAACGTCGCTTTATGGCAGTTTGGTCTCCCCTTAAAGGTGCACAGCCACGTTATTTGACTTTTTTTATTTATACGTCAGCAGCTCACTCTGGTTACATACAAAGTTTTTATAAAGGATTATCAGGTCCTGCTAGTGTATTAGTTGTCATTTTTGTGTTTTATGCTTTGTTTTTGCTCGATTTGTTAATAAATAAAGCCTTTCATGTTTATTACAATTTTAACTATGTACTGTGCAGCAGGGGATAAACAAGGAAGCGGCTAATGGCTATTAGCATCTCCCAGCGAAGAAAGGTCCCAGAACCAGTGAAAAAAAAGCGCAAAAAAATATGATACCAAGAGGGAAAAGCCTGGAATGTCTCTGGGAATCCAGTCTGAACGTTGGTGTTCACTGAAGCAGACGCTAAACCTGCCGAGGCTCAGATGTGACGCAGAGTTGACTGACGTGAGTAAATGTTCTGATACGAGGCTCTTAGAGTTGCTGTAGATCAGTTTATTTAATTAATAATGGTTGGTCTTCGATCACGCCAAACTTTACTGTGAGGCATTGCAGAGGGTCAGGCTCGGTCCGGCATTATTTAATACTGTTTTGTTAATTATGTAAACCAACATTATATAGATGGATAGTTTTGCGGTACTGTCACTAGATGGCGGCACTTCTCTTTATATCTGGTCATCAGGCCCAGTGCTGAGGCTAATGTTATCCACAAAAAGGACCATAAAACATTATCAAGATGGACGCCCGGTGTATATCATCATGATTAAACAGTTTTTGGTCTTTTTTATGAGCATATAATGTGGCTATATACCTTTAAACATGAGAGCTAACCCTACATGCTTCTACTTTTGTCAACCTCAAGTCAAAGTTTGTCATGGTCACGGTTATTACAAAATACCGTAAATACAGTTCACAAACCTGCATGTCATCTCTTCTCCTTTGTTCCTGCAGCCTTTCATAATCGATTGAGCTTGTTTATTGCCCCATCCTTCTCTTCCACGGCTGCTGGAGCTCCCTCTCCCTCTCCCTCTCCCCCTGGCTCTGCCTCTCCCTCTCCCTGTTTCAAGTGGAGACTGAGGATAATCTATAGCGTTGAATGTGGCCTTGTCTTTACAAGTAACTTAATGATTTCTCAACCTGCTGCTTGAAAGCGGTCTGCTATCAGATTCCAAAACATGCAGGGAGACCGTTTACTTTTCCAACACTAAACCTGAAGGTTATAGATCTAGTGTCCCCTAGAGACTAAAAGTGATTGAAAACCACAAACTGCTACTTTGCAATGAGGTAAGAAAATAAGAAATCTTGAGAAAGTTGATCAGCTCCCTCACCCTCAGCTGATCCTATAGAGTCACAGTAAAATGCAAATACAGCCCCAGAATCTAACACCACACCATTAAAACGAGGCGACTGTTGCTCAGTGGCTGCAGGAGTCATCTTGCAATCGGAAAGCTGTGGTTCAACTCCAGCTTCGAGTTCAGCTGTCACGTGTTGAGCAAGGCACTTATGCCCAGTTGTCTACCGATCTGCATATATATCAGTGCGTGAATGTGTGAGTGTTTGCAAGTGGAAATGGGTCAGTGAGGCTCTATTGTGGAGCGCTTTGATTGGTCAGCAGGACCAAGTACTGTATAAATCTTGTCTATTGACCAAATATTTTTATCCAAGCTTACAGGTTCTAACGTTATCTAAATCTAGCCCCTACTGTACAAGAACAATGATTCTACAGTGTTGTTATTTATAACAAAAGGTGAACCCAAAATAGAAAAGTACACATCTGTCTGAAGCAACCAGGTGCTGTAAATGAAATAGCTCATCGTTATTGGAGCCACCACCTCTATAAAAATAGGAATGGTGTTGGTTTGCTGTTTTGGAGCATAGAGTTCTTTAACACAATGCCAGGATGGAAAAACATCAGCAATGAACTCTGAGAAGGGTTTTAAGACCTTTTCCAAATGTTTATATTTCTAAAATCTGGCTTAGATGCAGTGCAGATCTGTCTGGAGCAACTTTTAAATGCTTGAAATGCCAAGAAATCCTAAAATAATGTTTCTTTTTTCAAATGTTCCTAAAAAAGGGTAAAAAACAAAGCAACTGGACTTGTTTTCTGTAGTTGAAGACGTTTCACTTCCTCTCCAGGAAGCTTTCTCAATTCAAAAAGTCTGGAGTAATGATGAGTAACAAGCTTTATACTGCTGCCAAACAAAGGCCTTGCAATGGCTTAGATAACATGCAAATTCAACAGAAACAGGTCCACCCCTTAGTAATGGGCGGTCGTTAAGACATTAAGCCAGCAGATTGGACCGCAACTGGTCCACTCCTCTGTAACGAGGAGTCGTTAGGGTCGTTATTGGCCTGGCTTAAAGGAACGATGTTTTGATCACCTGAATGAGGGTGAGAGTTAAGGTGATGATTGGCTGGAATTAATCCTATAGCTGTGTTGTAAGTTTTTGAGAGTTGAAACCTAAGGCCTCCTCCTCTGTTCAAAGTTGTTTTTTCTCTCTTAACGTAGATGGCTTCCTTCACACCCCTTTCAAACCATCTGTCTTCTTTGTCCAAAAGGAAGCGAAACGTCTTCAACCACAGAAAACAAGTCCAGTTGCTTTGTTTTTTACCCTTTTGTTTGGAATGACCATGACCTGGATGACTGAGAATCTTCACCAGCATTTTTTCAAATGTATTTTCCCTTAGAGAACACACCTTTAACCAAACAGTTATTCACCATTTACACCTGCCTAGCTTTCTTTAACATCATCTTAATCACGTGATCCCCATATTAAAAGGTGAAGCTCGGTTTATTTTACAGAAACAAGTCGTGTTTCTCCCTCAGAGCTCGGAGGCTTCTGATAACAGCCACCTGCTCTTCATTATGCCCATACTGCCTACAGCCCTCGACTCCGCTGTACCACTGAGCTCTGGATGTATCCCTGGCTGTAGCCACCTCACCCATCACCGTGGGTGAGCCGAAATGAAGTGAAATGAAGCGAGAAGGAAAGCTCTGAGTTTTCCTGCTCCCTCTGCTCTGAACGCCCTCCAATCTGAACTGAAACTGTCAGAAGTGGTTTTACTGAAAGCCTTCTGCTCCATCTTGAGAAACTGACAACCGAAGTTTCAAATCTTAAAATTATTGCGGCTTTAAAAACTTTATATTGTTACTATAACAATATATCCTGTGTTGCATTTGAAATTGCTTACTGACAATTAGAACTAGACTGAACTATATGACGCGTTGTTGGAAAGAATTAACAACTCTTCGACTCTCAGGTGTTTCACCGGGGACACTTAATGTTGTCGCACACCATGCCTCCATTTTTATTAGAACCGATAGAGGAAGATGGGGGTTAATGAGATGAAAACCTGAGATAAAGTAACTAAATTTGGCTCTCTAATCAAACAGAAAACAAGCAAAATATGCTGAACCAAGTTAGGGTGACGTCAACTATCTCTTTACAGACGGAACAATTTCTCCTTCTTGAAACTGTTTTACCTGTGGACACAATAAATTATGCTGAATGTCTGAGAGTTAATCAAATCCTGTTTTAATGAAGCTCACATATGATTAATCAAATCATGTCGGATTCATCAGATCTGCCTTATGGTGCGCCCCAAGGATCTGTTCTAGGCCCAATTTTGTTCCTATTGTATATAATTCCTTTAGGTCAGATAATACGCCGATTTAGCCACGGCTCGTATCATTTCTATGCTGATGACTTACAGTTATGCTGTTCGTTTAAACCTTCAGAGTTTTTTAATTTGCTTGGTTGAGATTAAAAATTGGTTAAATATAAGCTGTTTACAGCTGAACTCCAACAAAACAGACATTGATCATCACACCTGAAATTATTAAACACATTAGCTTCCTGGGATTCTCCATTCAGCCTAACCTAAGAAATCTGGGTGTGATTTTTGATAGTTCCACGTCTCTTGATCATCATCATTCCAAGCAATTGTCTCGAAAATGTTTTTATCATTTTAGGAATACTGCTAAACTCAAAACCAGGGTGTCTAGATGTGATCTTGAAGTTATTTTACATGCTGTAGGGATCCCTACAGCACTGTAGGGATCACTTGCAATTAATCCACATTTTCTCTAATATTCGGTTTCTCTTTTGCACTTCCAGCACTCCGTTAGCTTTACAATCTTGGACACAACCTCCTCTGTCAGGTATGAGTATCTGTCCAACAGGCTGAATATTACATGAGGATGCAACGTGGGAACACTTTGAATATATTAGCTGAAGATTACTGCAATCCAAACAATCTTTTAAGATATTAGTGATCACAATGATGCTGTTGTAAGGATATGTTTGTGGTATACCATGAAACCCTGTTTTATAACTATAACATTTGAGAGCTGCAGCCCTTTTTCTTCTCTTCAAAATAAAAATGGCCACACGAACGGGGTTCGCAACATTGAATTTGAATGAACATTATTGTTTGGACAGATGAGAGCAAACTAGACATGTCTGACCCTAAGACAACACCAAGAAAACCGAAGCATGGTGTATTTTACCCGACCAGAGGGAGGTGGGTGGTGATACATTTTTTGAGCGGCGCACTAGAGATCAGGGATTACAACATGACGATAAACCTGATAAATATGATCCAGGTACCTTTATCTACGTTGTTTCTCCAGCAAAACCCTGCAGAAATTATCATTTTGTGAATAAATAACAATTTTCTTCCGCTGCATCATTCCCAAAAGCGCTGATTGGCCACAGAGGCAAAGAGCTGCGATGAGAATCTATCAATATCCAATCAGAAACCAGTGTGAAGGCACATGGACGGCAGACGCTGTAGAGCAGGGATGGGCAACTTCCATGATAAAGAGGGCCACATTTTTTTCAGCACGACCATTGGAGGGTCACATGACCACGCACTTCAAATAATTGGATATAAAAGACGCTACAAATTATTCTCAATAAGAACAAATTTTAGATGAATTTATATCTGTATGTTTACTGCACCAACATATAACTATTTTCTGCATATAAATGCATTTTAATATGTCCTTAACCAAAAGACAAACCGTTTGCTTTAAAAAAAAAAATTGCAAAAAAGGAATTTAAACTTCATATCAATGCATTCAGGAGCATGGGTCATTTAAAATTTACAAGGAAAGAGGCATAAAACGGCACAGAACTTAACTCAAACAATAATGTGTCTATCCAGAAACTGTGTGGGCTTTCTTACAATACTGAATGCTATATAATTGTATTTCTGTTACTTTTTGATTATGCACATCTGTTAGGTTTTTATTCTGAAAAATCTAATGTCCCATGCTCCTGAATGCACCATAGTTTTCTTACGCTCACGAATGCATCACACTGGTCTGTGAACGCAGTGCTGCACGTTTGATCTTCTGCTTAAGACAAAGCTTTGCAGTTTCAAAACTCACGTCGGCTCTCACGGTTTATGTTGTGTGTGAATGAATTGTGTTTTTTTTTTTTTTTTTTATCATTATTAAATTATTATTGATCTATTCGCGGGCCGCACTGAGTGATGACGAGGGCCGTGTGCGGCCCCCGGGCCGCCAGTTGCCCATCCCTGCTGTAGAGCATACATACACCTGGAAACGTATGTAATCAGGCCTACACAAGAAAATAAGAAAAATACAGCATTTCGGAGTAAAATCCGGGGGACGTTGGTCCAACAGCTGACGCTTGGCCCAAAATGGGTTATGCAAGCAATAAAGCAACGATGGACAGTGAGAAGAAAACATCCCCACATCAGAATGAGAGAGGGTCTTGTTATTTTTGCTGCATTTCTGTGTATAACAGTCTGAAATCTGCTGCGCGTTTTAGGATCTGATTAAACATGTCAGGGCTGCTTGGAGAAACAGACCAAGCCTTCAAAACTCATACGTTAAATTAATTAATATATTTAATCAAATTATTTTAACGTCTGACACTGCACAGTCTCTCTAAGATGTACAGGCCTCCATGCAGAGGCGTTCATTACGCTCTCAGGCACGTCTAAAGAGACAGCCGCTGTAATGTGTCAGCACTTCCTGGGGATGCCATATCAGCATCTGCAGCCACATTTACTGGAACAAACAATCCCATTTAACAACGTTTTACTGCGGAAGTCTTACTAAGTCATACCGTAAAATGTTTGCATAACTTCCACCAAACAGGTCTAAACTGCAGCAGTCAGAGACGGACAGATAGGTAATTCCCTTCAGCTGCACTGAGGACACAGCGCTGCTCAAATTAGCCCTGTTTGCTTTAACAAAATTAGCTGTACAGATATTTTATTTATTTCCTAGCAGCTGGGTTAAATTAAAAAGACAAACGCTTTAATTAAAAGGCTTTTACCCACGTTTAACTTTTTGCTCTCCATCTATTAAAATGCTTCGTGTTTCACTCCATCAATAATCCGATTGACATACAAAAGAAGTATTTATACCCCTAATCCCCTTTTTGTTATTTATATATATATATATATATATATATATATATATATATATATATATATATATATATATATATATATATATATATATATATATATATATATGCCATCCAGGACCACCAAACACTGCACGTCACCCTGAAAGCATCCCAACCCACAGTGAAACATGGTAGTGGCAGCATCATGCTGTGGGCATGCTTTTATTCAGCAGGGACAGCTGGTAAAAACATTGACGGGAAGACGGATGCTGCAAACACACAGCTAGAGCTACAGCGGTTTAGACCAAAGCATGTCCATGTATCAGATCGGCCTAGTCAAAGTCCAGCCCTAAAGTCAGATTTAAGGCAAGACTGAAATAAAAAATAAAAACGATGATCGCCCTCATCTAACTGACCTTGAGATATGAATGGGAACAAGTTCTGTTGCTTGGTTGTGCAAAAAAAGACGAGATGCTTGGTTTTAATGCGTTTATTCAAATGCAGACTAAATGGAAAACCACACCAGGGAGTTTTATTTGTTTCAAAAAAACATTTATTTGTTTCCATGCACTAGATTTTATTGGTCCATCATTAAAAAAAAATAAAAAATAAAAATAAAAATCAGGTTTATGGTTGTAAAGCAACTAAATGTGCAAAAGCTCAAAGGTAAAGTGAATGACGTCAGTTTTGGACCAAACTGGACCTCTTTGATGACAAAGACTGTTATTGCTGACTCTGCATCTATGAGAGAACCGGGACATTGGTTCAGACGCACCTAAATTTAGAGAGTATCCTATCTTTAATTATCTGCACGGTTTTAGCTCAGTTCAGATGCGGCAACAACAAATGGCCGGTTTGACGTTTATTTTTAGCTAATGGCTGACACGCTTGCATTTAAAGGATAAACACCTTACATCTGAACACCAGAAGTTTAGAAAGGGCTTTAAAGCGGCGCTCTGAGAGCCAGCAGGGGATCTGGTTTCCCCCGTTGCCTCTCCAGGCGCGGGGATCCAGCAGAGCCCCGAGCTGCTGCTGACAGATTCTGTTTGTCAGGAACACAAATAACAGCAGATGAGGACAAATGGAGGTTTTACTGCAGCTTCCCGAACAGATAAAGCAACAGAAATAGAAACAAAGAAAGCAGGCGACTGAACCGTCTCACTGCATCTCGTTTCCTCCAATGACTGAAGCCCTGATGACAGCTCTGCATGTAGGACAGAGATGAGAAATCAACTTCTGTCTCGTTTGGCTCCAACGTCGCGGTAAAGACTCAAACCCGAGGGCGCAGACTTCAAACGCACATTTTACCATAATTTACAGAGCAGGCATAAGTGCATACAAGCTCACAACATCAGTTATTCTCCTTTCAACGATGTTGGTACAGTTCCTCTGTAATTAAGTCAGCAGTTTATCATCTTATCCAAACAATGTTTTTTTTTTTTTTGTAATTGCAATGAAAGGTTTGCATTTAGCTAAAAATTTTGCACAGGCAAAGGCTTGAGAGGATTAAACACATGAACCTGACACAGGGCAGCAGTGCATGGCAGGTTCATTTAGCAGCAATCACCTTCAGTCACCCATCGCCGTCTTTCTGCTGCAGAAACTCATCTGGGCTCATAAAATAAATTAATCCACGGTCTCAACACGATTCCAGACAACCCGTAGCGGATAAAACTTTGTGAGCTGCTAAAGAGTTTCAACAGATCCCCACGAGTGGTGCGTCCATCCAGCCGACACACGCAGCCCGTTAATTAGTTAACGACCACATCAGAAAAGCTGTTTAGTCATGTGGCAAAAGTGTGCGTGAGTGTTCGTGTGGGAGGGAGACAGATGGAGATTTAGAAGAGGAGGATGTGGCCACACATCAGGTAAAGGATACACAAGAAAGAAAGCAAGAAAGAGAGCAAGAAAATAAGCAAAAAAGAAAACAAGAAAGAAAGCAAAAAAAGGAATAAAAAAGCAAGAAATGAAAGCAAGAAAGGAAGCATGAAAGGAAGCAAAAAAGAAAGCATGAAAGGAAGCAAAAAAGCAAGAAAGGAAGCAAAAAAGAAAGCAAAAAAGAAAGCAAGAAAGGAATAAAAACAGCAAGAAAGGAAAGGAAGAAATTAAGCAAAAATGAAAGCAAAAAGGAAGCAAAAAAAGCAAGAAAGGAAGCAAAAAAGAAGGAAGCAAAAAAGAAAGCAAAAAAGAAAGCATGAAAGAAATAAAAACAGCAAGAACGGAAAGGAAGAAATGAAGCAAAAAAGAGAGCAAGAAAGGAAGCAAAAAAACAAGAAAGGAAGCAAAAAAGAAAGCAGGAGAGGAATAAAAAAACAAGAAAGGAAGCAAAAAAGAAAGCAAGAAAGGAATAAAAACAGCAAGAAAGGAAAGGAAGAAATTAAGCAAAAAAAAAAACAAGAAAGGAGACAAAAAAGAAACCAGGAAAGGAATAAAAAAACAAGAAACGAAGCAAAACAGAAAACAAGAAAGGAAGCAAAAAAGAAATCAAGAAAGGAAGCAAAAAAAAAACAAGAAAGGAAGCAAAAAAGAAAGCAAGGAAAAAAAGAAAGCAAGAAAGGACTAAAAACAGCAAGAAAGGAAAGGAAGAAATGAAGCAAAAATGAAAGCAAAAAGGAAGCAAAAAAGAAAGCAAGAAAGACAGCAGAAAGGAAAGTAAGGAAGATGCTGGTGAAGATTCTCAGTCATCCAGGTCAACAAGCAAGGAAGAAAACAAGGAAGAAAGGAAAAAAATTGGGAAATTTAAGGAGAGCAAGATTTAACGAGATTGAGTGTGACGGTAAAGGTGAGAGAGAAACTAGATTAAAACAGAATTAAAGGAGAGGCAGCTAGTTGAAATAAAGTCAGAGGAAGAAGAGAGCGAGGAAAGAGAGAGTGCGTGACTGAGGAACAGACTGTGTGATGGTGGGGGGGGGGGGGGGGGGGGGGGGGGGGGGCATGTCCATAAAAACACACAGATCTTTGTTCCCACAACACGACAAAAGAGCCCACACACCTCCACAGCTCAGGAAAAGACAGCGAAATGTGTTATAGCTGGCCGGATCGCTCTAATTTTAACCAGTCAGTCGTGTTGTGAGATTAGAAACATGCTGATTACTTCTGTTTTTATTTCCTATTTTTGTTACACTACACAAAGTTTGACATCGTTATCATTTTGCTCTGCCTTTTTAGATAAAATATGTTAAAGTATACTTTCTGTTTCAAGAGCAGTTCTATTACTACAGAAGTCTACAATAGAGAACACCACATCTTTCAGGAAAAGAACCTGGATGCGGTCAATTCTCATTAACAGACATATCTGGATAAGCCAAGCAAATATTTCGGTTTTACACATCCACATTCTCGCCTAAAATCAATCAGTTCATTTTGTATCAAAGAAAGTGTAACTTAGAAAACTTCACTAACTTTTGTTTCTTCTTCTTTCGGCTGTAGTTGCGGTCATGTGATAGAAGAACTGACACTATACTGCCCCCTGCTGCAGCCTTAAGGAACTGCGTGTGATTTAAACTGTCTACCACTGAAAGTGAAATATTGAGACAGCAGCAATGTTTATATACTTTTAAATTATGCATCGACGCCTGGATTTTTCATTAATTGCAATTTTTCATTATTGACATTGTCGATGATGTCGACTAATCGTTGCAGACCTATGAAATTGTAAAAGTAAGACATTTTGGATCATCTCGCGACGCCCACTTTGGGAACCCCTGACCTAGATCAAACGTCAAGCAGCGGCGAACCCCCCCCGGAGGTTCTGCCCTACAGAAATTTCTCCAAAAGCTCATCTCTTACCCATCCAGAAGGCTTCAAAAGAGCCCAGAGCGTCTAAAGCACTACAGGCCTCATTCTTTTCAATTCACAACAGTGTTAACGATTCAGCACTCAGAAAACAACAGGGCAAAAATGGCTTCCCTGGGGGATCTCCATGGCGATAATCACTGCATAAAAAAAAAAAAAAAAAATACAGCAACGATAAATGGGACATTAGCCCCATTTACACTGCCCTTGTTAAACCGAGATAAGACGGCCGTTTACACACAAGACTTATCTCGGTTCCTTGGTTGCTCCTCGCCTCCTAGTGGTGATCTGCGGTACTGCTGCTCTCTGGGATTGAAGGCGGGACCGAGCAAAACAAAACGGCGGCGCCCGTAACATTCGGGATGTTATGGTTAGACAGAGTCGGCTTTTGGGAAGTGGATAAGACAAACAAACGTCTAATAAGGATTTACAGACGCAGGAAACAACGACAGACACTGAGGTTCATCACACTGCTAAGCAGAATAATCTCTGGAAACCGTGTGGCACGGTAAGGAAGCTAGTATTATTATGAATGTCTGAAATTTGTCTGAATGGAGTGTGAATCGGGACGTGCAGCCAGACACGGCGGAAAACCCGCAGACAGCTGACTGTAAGGGGATGACGCGGTCTGCTCATGTGCTCTTTATCAGATAACCGGGATTAAAAAAAAACAGTCTGAGACCTACCAGGGAACTGGTCTACAGTTAGCACGGTCCGGTTCAGTCTGCTGACCGTTTACACACAAGAGTTATCTCGGTTACCGAGCTCGGACTGGTCTCGGCTCGGTTAAAGTAAGATGGGGCAGAATGGGGGTAAAAACAGCCGATGAACTTCTTTAACCCAGAGGGGCTTAACGAGCAATAAAAAAAAAAAATCTAACATTCCCCTGAAAATAGTGGGGTGGTGGTGATGGGTTGACGCTGCGTGGAAAAGCAAATTCCAATGAAACATCTCCAGTAAACCTACTGATTGCGATCACTTTAAAGGATTATAGGAAGATCTGGCTTCTTGGAAACACAATATAGAGAAATTAAGGACGAAACAAGAGTGCCGTATGTAGAGTAAAATAAACAACCAAATATTTCACTCTAATGCTCATAATTTTAAAGACCTACACAAAATATGGAGTCAAAGACGTCAAAATACTTCAATTAATCCGACCTAAATCAATGAAAGTTGTGCTAAATCAGATATGTGACGGCAGCTGGGATGGCTGCCAGCCACCTGAGTGCTTTCAGTGCTGCCGGTGCCACGCCGTGATTATGGGAGTAATTTTTCCCGACGTTCACCCGAGACGACAACTAACCAGGCAGGAAAAAGTCTGAGTGACAGAGCGACAACTCGAGCTGTGCCGCTTTGTTTAAAGACGCCACGGTTTAAAACTCCTGAATGACTAACAGGTCTTTAAAAACAATAAAGAAAAAGTCCTTGTTAAATTGTAATTAGGAAGAAGATGGCTGAAATAAATATACATTTACTTTTGACAACAGCAAGAAGACTAACTTGCAGATTCCTTTGAAAATTTTAAAACAAAAAACATTTAGCCATGTTATTTATTGCATGGCTTACGTGATGATTACAATTAGAAAAAAACGCTGTTTTTGCAAAGCTTTTCAGTAACAAGACAATTAAAAGTGCTTTACATAAACAGAAAAAAACACTACAGAGGGAAATATTGCATAGGAAAGAAAAAACTGTGCATTTATAAAGGAATAAGCTAAGACCTTGACTAGACTAGTTTAACTGGAACAAGCTTAATCACCAACATTCAAAGCTTTCATACGTTAAACATACAGAAAGCATAAAATACTTAATTGTTTCTAATAAGACAAAGAAATAAACTGGTTAAATCCTTGAAGGGTTCTGATCTAAAGTAGCTTTGCTCAACTTTTCTAAGAGCTACAACTAACTAGACTTCTTTTTGTTTCAGTGTAATAAAAAGAAGTATGTAAATCCTTAAAGCTCTCTGATCTGACCTTTCTGACACTACAGCTAAATCAGAAAGCATCTTAATACATACAAGTCATGTCAGGAAAACAAAAAAAAAATCTGAATATTCATCAAAATGATAATTTAGCCTGAATTACGAGGTCTGGTGCAGCCACGCAAACGATGTGATTATTATCCGCAGGTCTGTGTGTGGAACACATTGATTATACGGGTTATTGTTGGAGATGGAGCCTATCCCAAAACCCCACCCCAAAAACACACACACACACACACACACACACACACACACACACACACACACACACACACACATCCTGCTCCATGCTGCCATCTGTACAGCCCCGCCTCGGCACGCTGCCTTCAGGGGACAACGGCAGCCAGGGCGGCTGCTTGTTCCAAGGACTCTCTGCAGATTATTAAAAAGAGGAAAACCAATTGGGTTCACTTCCTCCTCAGATGATTTGGAGGATCTCTTCTTGCTCAGAGTGTCTCTTTGATCATTTCAGTAAATGATTCAGAGCCGACTGCTGCTCAGGATGTAAAGCAGGTCGTTGGATGAAACCTCGTCTCGTTCAGCAGCATCGCTGTTGAGTGTGAATGTACGCTAAATAAAATAACCTTTGCTAAAAATGTACCACTGAAAACCAGCAGAGCAGCAAAATTAGTTTTAGTTGCTCATCTGCCATGTTTTAAATGACATCATGTTGTCGTCTAGACCCTCTGCCTGGTGGATCAGAGGCGTTTCTTCAGAAACAAAACAACGTATGGATACAAGCAAGTCCATGAGCCTCGCATTGAGACGCATATCATGCTTTCCAGTTCTTCCTCTTCACATTGAAATCACGCAGCTGTGGTTAATATAAAGTGGAACTGCAATGCTTAGGTCTGAACTCCTCGTTAATTTACGTTCCCTGCTCTGAGGAGCATCGTTTTGCTGCTGCGTCTTTAAATCTAAAGGAGGCGCCGCTCAAGGCCGCAAAAGGTTCCACTCCAACCCGATCGGCCATTTTTGTAGTACGCTGGGGTATCCTAGAGCTTGGACTACAAAATCGCAGCAATAAAGAAATAAATAAATCGGTAAGTCTGAAGTTTATGACCTTGTTTGCCAGCGCCGCAGCAAATAAACTGATGTAATTCAAAAAGGAATGAAAAAATCTAAACATATAGAAAAATATGACCCAAAAAGAGTATTAGGATATCGACGCATAACCCAGAAAGACTAGATTTAAATTTTCATCATTCCAAGAGACTCCTACTACACAACAAAATGTTTTTAAAAAGGGCTAGAAAATTAGATTTTTCATGATGGCGCCCTTTGAGGAATCGTATAACACACATAAACCTCTTTTTGTTCACATCAAACCAATTTAAAAGCAGAGAATTTATGAATTAACGTAATCGTGTGTATCTATGTTGTCTTTCAGTCAAGAGAGTCAAGATAATCTGAGAGACTACGTTCGAATTTTCTGCACTCCTAAAGCCACCAAGTACACAACAAAATGTATTTAAAGGTGCCATGACATCACTGTTTAAACCAGTTCATGTAGTTTATATTGCAGCATATGTAAATTCTCCAAAGAATTTCATTAAAAAAAGTCAACTTGTTGTTTTGTCAGGCCCTCAGTAAAGGGCTTGGTAATGATATGCAGCTCTACTCGCTCTGATTGGCTACAACCATATTTGGAAAAATAAAATTTGTTGTCATGGCCCCTTTAAGAACTAAAAAAGTGGATTTTACATGATGATTTCCCCTTTAACACAAGCACATCTTTTAGGATTGTTAAACTAAATAGTTAATTCATTAATCTTTTATTGCAATAATCTTAACTTTCATAGATTTTTCTTAGACGTATCCCTAAAGCATTTTACGCATCCTTGCCAGGATGGGGGCAATAAATGTGCGACAACGTCCACAGATGAGCCTATAAGGTCTACAGTTTAATAGAAAAGAGCAAAACTCAAGGCTAGGAGATGACAGCCATTAATTGATACCTCCCGACCTGAGGACATCGCTGCTGTTTTACATTCTTTACACTGGCTTTCTGTTAAGGATTGATTTAAAACAACCTCAAACCTCCTTATTTATATGAACTTTTAAGCATTACCATAAATGGGGTACCGCGCGCGAGCTATTTTTAGAAACACAACGTCACGATGACTTCACATCACGTGGTACGCAGTGGGACAAACTCCGGAAAGCCGCCGTTGTTTTGCTGTAAAAGAGACGTGCGTTAGCCTAGGTTTTACTCGGTAAACGACTGCTTTTTCCAAATCTAAGACCATGGTTTATAAACATTGTTGCTATGGAACGTGCAACAGCGACTCGAGTTACGCTGATCGGCCGCATATGAAGGATGTTTTCTTCAAGACTGCCAAGGAGAAATGTGTGCGCTGGGACCGGGGCGGTCGGCCTACACAACAGTTCAACCCGGAAAAAGTTACCAAATTCACGTACATATGTAGCAAGCATTTTGTCGGAGGAAAGGGCCCAACCGAAGAACATCCTGACCCAATTCCAGCGACATCAAGTCAAGGTAAGAGTATTTTGGTGGCCGACATGTTAATAAAGTAGCGCCTGCTACCATGACAGCATATAGGCTATCATGGTAGCAGGCGCTAACATGATAGCCTGCTACCAGGATAGCTTACTCAAAAACATTTAAAATGAGACAAACATTAAACATATACCCATTCCTGGACGGTGATTGCAAACAACAACAACAAAAAAAACGGCCGACGCTGCCATGATCGCCGCGCAGGAAAAAAAAACAAAGCTTACCGTTCATCATCTCGGCCAGTTTTCCAGTCTTTTTAAGCCCTCGAACCTCAAGCCATCGTTTGAGCTGAAGGTTGGTGTGTTCTTCGACAGTGCGACCAGTAAACCGTGCGCCTGGGACATCGTCTTGGGAAAGTTTAACGGCTGTAAAGTCGGTCATGTCGCTAGTTCTGTTGCGCTTGTAATAGCTGGGTTATCCGTGCTTTCTCTCCTGTATGCCCTACCTAAGCGGCAAAAGGGGCGTTGCTCTTGAGACGGTGACGTCACGTGCGCGGTACCGCATTCCCACCATAAATTGTTTGGTGGGAAGAAGTCTCCCAGGCACATTGCAAAAGCTGAACTAAAAATAAGTACAATTTTCTTAAAATTAATGTATCTGTCCTTGATTTGAGCAGGTAAATAAGATTATCCGCCAACAGAATGAGACTTTTGCACTTAAAATAGGAACAACTCATCTCAATCATCTTATTTCAAGTACAGTATATCTAATTATCTTATTTTATGGGTCAAAATACTAATATTTTGACCCCTAAAATACAGATAATATTTACCTGCTCAAATCTAGGACTAAAACACTAATTTTAAGAACATTTTACTTATTTTTAGATCTGTTTTTGCAGTGTAGGGTGTGTTGCAGGTCCTTGGGGTCAGCCAGTCAGTTTTTAATGGACGTTGCAAGGACTATGCTTCTTTTGGACCTTTGTGCCATCACCAAACCGAGCCTTTTTAAAAGCAAATTAAAGACACATTTCTTCTGAAAGGTTTTTAATGTTCCATTGCACTTTTTTTTTTTAATTGAAATTGTTTGTTTTCTGCAATCTTTTTGAGTGTTATCATTTTATTGTTGCGCACTTTGGTCTCATTTGGACCTCTTAAAGCAAATCAATAAATAAATTATGCATTACTAGGATTCAACTATAAATAAACAAATTAAAAAGGAGAGCCAAATAGTCTACAACTAGCTTTCTAGGATGATTTAATTGTAAATCTGAAGGGATATGGTTGTTTAGTGGAAAAACTGGGGCACAATTATGGCTTCAGCTGGAATTGGTGCCAAACTAAACCAGCGTTACAGTCTGGTCAATATCAACTCTGTTTTAGACAAACATTTATTACATGTTTTCATATTTTCAAAATATAAATCAGAATTTTTTACAACAGTTTTTCTAGCCCAAGTTTTCCGACTGTGATTATTTTTCAATTAATACATTAGTTGAGTAAAAAGATTTCCTTTAACAGTCTGAAGACCGCACAACAAAAAACATCCGGCTTGAGTCCGTCATCTCCATCTGCAAATTAAAAAACATTTAAAGCAACCTAGTAGTCCGTTCTGTTCATTAGCTCTGAAGCAAATAATAATAACTCGGCACAGGTGGGAAAAATTAGATTTTCTACAGAAGACAAACTAGAAAAAGAAAGAAATGTGAATCATCTCATCTCTAAGGAATCCAAAGAGCAACAATATTACCTGAAACCAACCAGAGGAAATAAGTAGAAGGATAAAATGTGAAATAAAGGTCAGTAAGCAGTAGCAGCATACTAATCTGTAACAGATAAAGCGCAGTAACCCGTTAAACACCACAACACTGATGCACAACAAAATCCAATAAGGCCAAAACACACACACACACACACACACACACACACACACACACACACACTGCTCCACATAATCAATACTGACATGACACGGTCACATTAAGACCCCCACCTGAGACACCTGATGTCTCAGGTCTGTAGACAAAAAGCCGTCTGACCTTTGACCGCAGGATGGCGTTTAAGTTTTTGCCTCGTTTGAAATTTTAAAATGTCTCTCCTTAGTGGCAAAAGTAATAGGAAAAGAATCTACGCAAGTCGTTTAATGCCTTGAATATGAAAGCAGCTCCCAGTTCTGGACAGTGAGAACTTGATAAACCGTGGGAAGCCGTGTCTGATCAGCATTCATTCTGAATGAAACAGAAAAAGCAGGTAGCAGAGAACAGAAGTTAAACGGCTTCATTATGCATTTATATAAACTACAAGGAAGCCTTAAGCAATTAATCTGAGAAGCATGCGGTTCCCCTACCGTTCTACCAGAGGGCCGCTCACGCCCCGCCCACTTTCTGAGGATGGCTGCCCCACAAACTCCCACGGAGTCGGTAGCACTGAGCGTCTACTAGCCGCACAGACATTGTCGTAGTCTGTTCTGATTAAAGAAATAAACGCCTAACTGAGCCAGTAGTTATCACCAACAAAATTTGCACCGCTAGCGTTGGGAGCGCGGCATCTAACGGGATAAATCCATCCTTTAAGGACGCATTAATTTATTTCATGTGGTGCCCTGATTACTTCAATATGCTGAGAACGTTTGCCTAATACAAATATGAGGATGATCACGGCTGTTTAAACTTGATTATTATAAACGTTAATGCTCAATGCAGCATTTTCTCAAATAAATGGTCATATTCAGATGCCTTACAAAAACATAATTTGCTTTGATTGTTGCAAATCACCAAAAGTCTTTCTGTTGGAGACAAAACAACCTTCCTGAGTCCATCACTGTGAACAGACGTCTGCTTTATTCTTGGAAAATGCATTTTTGTTGCTAGTCAGACCCAAAGAATGGATCAGAAACATCCCCAATGTAATAAAATTTAGATTTAATTAAGTTACGCTCAAAAATATCTCTAAAGAGATTTTTAATTCAATCAATAAGTGGGAAGGAAGAGAGGCATGTAGCCTTCAGAATATAACCATGTATAAAGATACATGAGAGACAGAAACATAAAAGGAGAGACAGAAGCTGGTTGCTCGTATAAATCTGTAATATTAATGCAAAGTAAAGTGATAGAAAAGTCATAGCAACCCCCCAAAAAAGAACCGACGCAATAAATTTTAACCCCCCACCCAACACAACATTTCTATGGGAAACACTGGAAGTGAAGTCATTAGTCATGTTTTGCTTATTAGAAAATTGACATTTTTGTTCCTGCATTTATGAGAAATGCTAAAAAACAACAATTAATAACAGAATGATTGAAAACATGACATGATGGTTTAATGCGTTCGTTCTTCATCATGAACACAAGCCAGTAAAAGTGAAGAGTGAAAAATCAACACGGGGGTCGTCTCGTCTGCTCTGAATGCATCGCTGATGTAAAAGTAAAACTCTGTGGTCAGAGTTGAGTCACTGTCTGTGGTGATGAACCATCAGGGAGGTTTTACAGGAAAAATAAAGAGGTGATCTGGAATAAAACAACAACTTAAAACCCTGAGGAACCAGAGGCAAAAGAAAAGGCAGAACAGATACGGCTGGAGCAGAAGTACAACAGAAACTACTAACATTTACATCAATGATCATTATTTGACTGGGCTCAAAAATAAAGATTAAGAAGACAGATATACTTTTATAACTGTGTGGCCTGGCAGTGACAGAGAGCAACATAACTGCTCCTATATGAAAAAAGAACATATTTCTCATCACTGTAAAAATGAAAGTAATTTCAGAGTTTCGTGCATCAGGAAAAACAATGATCTGACCTTCACCAGATTTTAAAATTTTGTCTAAACTTAAGTGGTTAAACAAACACACCCTATTCTAATCTGTCATTATTTATTAAACTAATCAAAGCCAAAATGGAAATTCATTGTGTTACTAAGTGCTCCCTTCTTTAGGATTAAATATTCAAATATCTGCCAGACGACGGTAAATCAAACGCATCTGATTAAACGGATCTTCCCAAATGTAACGACCTTACAGAAAATGTGCATGCCTGGCACGCACACACGTGAATTAACCCAAAGCCAAGGTGGAACCACAGCAGCAGTGAACTCGCTGCTGCTGCCCATTAATCTGAGAAGCGTTATGGCCATCTTCACAGCGTTCTACGGAAAGAAACAGCTCCTTTCATAAAACAGCTCCCACCATAAACCCACACAGATGACCCGCTGTCTGAGCCGCCTTTAATCACAAAGCAAGCAGGCAGGGACTTCTCAACAAAGTCCAGTGATCTGATCTGTGTCCGCGCTCTCCAGAGCAACCAATCCATTGTCAGCACATGACAAGAAATGCTGGGAATGACGCACCGATCCGTCCTGAAGTGTTTTTGCTGTTAATCCACCAGTCAGCTAGCAGCACAGACAGCCTAATCTCTACATCAAAGTCTTGAGCCGAGGCGGAGCAGTGACCATCTCAGTTAGTGTCTTTAACTTTAACACAGACGCCGTCAAAAGCCTCCAAATCCTGGCTTCAAGTGTTTTATTAAAGGAGTTATAACATTTAAGAGTCAATAACCTTCCCTGGAGTGGACGTCCCAGCCAGTTCAACCCAGAGCGCCATCTCAGACTCTACAGACTACAGTCAGTCAGCAGGTTGAATAAGATTGTGACAGGACAGTTACAAAAGGACTAAACAAATAGAACTCGTTTGGACTTAACGCACTTAAAGCACGGTAGTGGAGTGGGGGTAAACTTTGGGCCTGACCCCAGCCACATGTAACCTGACTCCACCAGATGGATTTGCTCCGCATATCCATCTGGAAACCTTCCGTTGAAGTAATTTTGGGAAGGGGCGAAAATACTGGTTAGCTGATTGGCCTATGTTGGTGATAGACGGGCCAAATAAACCAATCAGATCAACGAAGCATATGACGTACTAACACGACAAAAGGAGCCAATTGATAGATCAAACTTTTGCCGAAACCAGTCGGGAGAAGAGCAAAAACATATTTTCCTCTAAGAAAAGCCTCCAGAGCAGTGTTTTGCTCTTCTTTTAGTGAAGAAATACTCTGTAATTCCGATAAAACTTGCTCAATAGCCACGCTAACGCTAGTTTTATCGGCTGAAGCCGCCATGTTCTTTAGACTGAACTGTCGCGCTTCTCGTTGCGTCACACCTCAACCCGCCTCAAAGCCAACGCTGATTGGACGTTCGTTTGGTGAACGGCTCCAAATTTTCTTTAACGGAAAGTAGCCAGACTGATCTGCGAGTGAAACCTTGAAAGCTCGCGAGATCAGGATGGTCTCACGAGGCGAAGCTACATGACCTTGGGACATTAAAGGTAGAAGTTTTCCCAAATGCCTTCTTGTATAACTGCGCAAGATCATCTCATCCGCTCTTCAGGGGGTTTGGGCAAAAGAAAATCTCCCAAATCCTCTCTGGTCTTCTTCCTATAAACATGAACGCGGTTCTCTTCTTGTGACTCTCAGCCATGTACAAAGTATACGGTGAGAGGAGCGGAGCTACAATGAACGGCTAACCGCTAAGCTAACAGGATACACAAACACTAGAAATGTCTAGCCAGCAAGCAGTGTGCAAACTACAGCAGCCAGCAAACTGTGAAGGAACGAGCGCGCACACTGGCGTTACGTTAGCGCATCAGAATGATTGGCATGTGGGACAACCAGTAGATAAGGTGATAAACCCAGAGCATGAGGGACAGAGGGGCGGGGGGGGGGGTGAGAGCAGGAACAAAACTCTGACCAATCACTGCCCTTCAGACCGAATGGCAGTGATTGGTCAGAGTTTTTACAGGCCTGCAGCTCTCACAGAGACTTAATTATTTAACCTCCTTTTTCTGAAAACATAAGCTATTTACTACTTTCAGGGTGGAGGGACCATTTCACCCAGGATAACAAAAAGTGTTTCTGAACAGGATTACCAACTATAGCTTTAAAGCCACTGAGTCCTACCAAGAACTGCTCTGTATACAAAATGATTGGAGAGTCAAATCAGAGGCTTTCCGTGATGCGATAAATGCTGGAAACAAAAACAAAAACTCCTCCACCTGTCCACTTAAAACGACTTTAATCACTTAAAGTCAGATCAGGACAGCTGAGTGGAAATTATGAGAGGAAAACTGAACAGAGGAACAGCAGTGTGGAGCATCTGATGCCTTCCCATGATGCACTGCAGTACCTTAAGCGGCACACCCATTGTTTGATGATGTTTATGGGCTTTAAGCACGCTAACCAGAAATTAAATCAATAACATGGATGCAAACGCCGTCATAACTGAGGTGAACACACGGAGAGCGATCAGGAAACATAATGTGCGTCATCAGCATAATGGATGATTTATACAGTTTATGGCCCACGAGCACTTAGGACAGGAACACGTGATAAATCAATCGTAGGCTCAAATAAGGAAGGTTTTTACAGTCTGGTCAATTTAAAACCTGCATGTGTAACTCTAGGAGTCTCACAATCATATTTTAGAACATCTTCTTTCTTGTTCGGCAAAGTTTTACTTTTAAGTGACCTGCTGTAGTGCAGAAGCTTCAGGGTTTCTGTGTCTCCTTCACACCTTTAGTCCGCATCTTATGCTCCGTCAAGCTGTTTAATCTGGAACCTTTACTCTAATTCATCAGAAAGGAAGCCGCATCTCTGAAAAGGATTGTGTGTTTTGTTTTTTTAATAGACGACTGAAAGAACGAAGCAGGAATCTCACCAGAGTGAAAGGTTGAACAGAGACAGACTGTGAAAAGAAGGCAGAGACAAAGAGGCCACAAAAAGACTAAAGGATAATGGAGACTGAGTGGAGCACCAGGAGCGAGAGACCTACTGAAATAAAAATGGCAGATATGAGAGAGGGAGAGACGGGGGGAAGGAGAGGAGGAGCGGGGTTCAAAGGAAAATAAAAAAGCACGGGACCCAATGCAAGCTGAGTAGCAACAGAGCTACTAAACTATGCACGAATTAAAGCTGCACTATGTGTCTAGCCACAAACACACAGAGCTGCTGTGATGTAATATTTGCAAGGCTGCTGTTTCCAGGGGTCATGCATTCATAATTTGCATCCCAGTAGAAAATGACCCCCAAAGATTTATTCAGTTTTGTATTTTTTCACATCTGAATATTTCAGATAAGTTTAATATCAGGCAAAAAGCTATTTTCAGTTATTAAGAGAACATTCTGATATCCAAGCCAACCCGACCCCTATGTAAACAATATTGTCGCCCTTTGAAGCTAAAAAAATATATTTTTATTTCCATTTCACACCTGTTGACCTGTAGAAATAGGACAGCACTGAAATAGAACCTGTCCGACAACAGGAAGTAGGCTAAAAGATCTTTAAAAAAAAGAAACACATTGATTACAATCCTCAGCTGAAACTAAACAGTTGTTTAAAAACACAATCCATTTGTTGGAAACACCATATAAATTTGGCATCAGGCTTTAAATGAGAAGTCAAGGCTCTTGGCTTTAGCACTTATTTGGGGCAATATTGCATTTAACCCTGCACAAAGTTTTTAAATATGCATGAAGAAAGGTGTATGCAAAATTAAGGACTTGTACAATGAAGGAGTGTTAATGTCTTTTGAACAGTTAAATAAATACAACTTACCCAGGAAACATCTTTTTAAGTATCTCCAGATCAGAAGCTGTTACCAATTTATTAAATCTACTGTAGAACCTCCACGGGCCACCATAGAGAATATGGCTGTTAATTATCAGAGCAGAGGTCTTTGTTTCAAATTTTACAATATTTTATTGGCAGCATCAAAAGAAAGTAGCTCATTGTATTTGCAAGCCTGGAGATCGGATTTAAAAACCAACATCTCCATTCAAGAGTGGAATATTTCCTCTTTATCAGCCCAAAGCAAAAAGTCAATACAAGGTTCAGATTACTGCAGTGCAAATGGTTATTTAGGACATAAATCACAGCAGTAAAACGTCATTATTTCAACCCCAATATTCCTGATGACTGTATAAAATGTGGAAAAGAAAAGAGAACACCCTATTATTGTATTTGGCGGTGTGAAGAATAAAAAAAAAAATTTTTGGAAACATAAATAATTTTAGATTTAACTGAATGTAAATACATACATACATACATACATACATACATACATACATACATACATACATACATACATACATACATACATGGGGGCTGGACGATACAGAAAAAAAAGCATGTCGATAAAATAGAAATATTGATTGATAGATAATTGTCAACTAATTCATAACATATATTTAAGTGCACCCCTGGCCATTTTATGCTGTTGCTTAGCAACCTATTTTTAGATAAAGAACACACCAACACATTCAACCCTTTATTCAAACACACACACACACACACACACACAACTGTTTTTAAATGTGAAACTTCTTGACTTTAGCCTGATATAAACAAAATTTGTAATTGCTTTAAAATGGAAGGACACAGAGAGGCCTGGAGTGAAGCAATGGATGGATCTGATGTCTTATATGGCTAAAGGAAAACAGGAGGGCTTTAAAGACATATGGCTGCCCTTTCTACAACTTGTAACATACTTTGATTTGTAGAAACGGACCTGTTAAGTGAGTGTATGATGGATTTTTTTTTAGGGTGGAGAGAGGGTGTGTGTCTGGGTTGTGTGTATTTTTATTGCTTTGTGTGTTTCCTTCTTTATATGTGTGTTCCGTGTTAAAAAAATATATATTTGAAACCGCAATAAACAGATTTGTGGAAAAAAACAGCAACACAAAGTCAAAACAACCAAGAACAACATTTAAAATGTTGCGTATCTCCTTTAGGTATCAGTTAGGGTCACAGTATCGATTTAATCCATTCCGAAGACAAAGGCTTGTCTGAAATTAACTTTGTGATTCACAGGCCAAGTTGGCCGGTAGATGTAATAATCAAATGGCCAAGCATATTTTTTACTGGCCAAGTATTAATCCTGAATGACTCCTGCTAAATATCTCATATAATCCCACTAGGTAATTAGCCTAAGCTAAGCGCTAGTTGTTAGCGCCACATGTGCGAGTGTTTGTGTATGTTTGTTGTCATACGAGCTGACAGCAGAGGAACATAAAGAAGCATCCACCCAATGATGACTGAAAAACACAATTTATTTCATACAAACATTTACTCGCCATGCGGCAGCTAGCCCTCTGAAATTTACTCGCCAAACGGAAAAGTTACTTGTATTTGGCGTCTGTTAATGTCGGACCTTGCAAACTCCCCAAAAAACATTATAATCATCCCAAAGACTTATTTATATATATATATTCTGTGAACCGACAAGCCAAAAGTGGAGTTTCCTTGTAAAGTGTGCGTCCCGCTAACAGCTATTGTAAAACTAGGAGTGTTTCAGAGAAAACTAAAACATCGTATCAAACATGGTGGCGGTGTTGTGATGGTCTGAGGCTGCTTCTGGAAGAGTTGTTGTACTGGAGGAACCATGAATTCTGCTTTCCACTATTAAATCCAAGAGGAGAATGCATGGCGATATGTTTGTGCAGCTGGACAGTAATCCACTAATTACTAAGAAGGGTAGAAACTATTTGTGAAATGCCATGTTGTATTCAAAGTATAAATCAAGTAAATTGTGATTTATCTTTTTTTTATTGTTTTATAATCCTTTGAGAGACACCCGTCCGTCTCATTTCCTATCAGAAACAAACTTCCTGGTACAGTTGCAAAGAAGAGGAAAAACAAAGTGAGTTCATGCTGAACTACCAAGAAATGTAGGTCAGCACATTCAGATTACACTTTTTCCAACAGTGCTCAAACACATGCATGAATGAATGCAGTAAAAAATATATAAAATATGCATAGCAAAGCCTCTGAGCCCACCAACTCCGCTCCATCCCCCTCCAGCCTAGACGCAAACACACACACAGGTGTGCTGAGGAGTCTGTCTTCATCACCGACCCACCAGCTGTCAAACCCGCCCCTCACCCTCCCCAGCATGGCCATGAATAATGGACGCTGCACTGCATGATGGGAGAAAAGCAGAGTTGCGTTACAGTTCCCTTACATAATGTGAACAATAGTTTCCCCTCACTAAACCGAACGAAATCAGGTTGCTAAAGGGTCTTTGGATGACGAGGTTAACGGATGTTTCAGTGTGTTATTTTACTACGAGTAAATTAACATATACACACAGCACTGATGGACACATTATTGGCAAATAGCTATTCAGAAATGACTCCAATAGAAATTCGAGACAAAAAAAAAAAAAAAGATCCTGATTGGAACATAATTTCATCATATTTAAAGTATCGGTGTATAAAAAGCTTGTAGTCTTTAACTAAACACACTGGCAACAAATGATAAGTCTAAAAACTTATTCCTCAATTAAGATAAATGATTACAAGCCACAGCATCTGCTTGTCGCTTCATTATGTCACACCTACCGATGTTTCTCAGCACTGTTCTATTTCCAGCCATGCTTCTTAAAAATATCCATGGCTTAAGTTCATTGATCTGTGTTGGATCAGTGGATTTCAACAGGATTCATCCCCTGTGTGTTAGGGGTGAGTCTGTTAAATGAGACGCAATGCTACGATGATCTGAATGCAACTGTGCTCTTCACAAAATCACAGCAACCACATCCAACCACAATTAATTGTTGAATTATTCAACTTAACAGCATTAAACTCTTTAGCAGTACTGGCACAAAAATCCCCAGAACGACGTAAGCGTTACATTTACCACACAGGACTGAGCTGTTTGCAAGTTAGGCTTACCTGATAACGTCGAGTCCGGACACTTCTTAGCAGACAGATTCAACCTGCAGCCTGCACAGAAACACACAAGTTAAAATATTATTTAATGCACTGTCTCTTTGAGGCACAGTGATAACAGTTTGTACATTTGTTAAATCGATTTCCAGACAGGCAGCAGAAGCATAACGGGATGTTGTCTAGGTTAATAGCTCAGGGGAATAGCAATCTATCATGAAGTGTTAACCTACCAAAATACAATAAGTTGTTTCATATTAAGCTCCTTTTAAAACTGGTAAAAATACCAGTTTTTTTTTAACCCGGGTTATTCGTTAGATTTCTGTTTCCACAGCTCTGAAAGGCCACAGAAAATGTATTTAAATCGGCCAAATATGGGTAAGTTGTGAAGAAAAAAAAAAAAGCACTACCCCTCCTGTCCAGCGGGTGGCGGTAATAAGAACCCAAAGGTATCGGCAACAGTCCCGCCGTTACATGAGCGTAACTTCTGTCACCTAACAACCGTGACGGTGTGACGCACAGACCTGTGAAGCCACAAAAATGTAACTACAAATTTGATTTGTTTAGTTTTTTGTTAACGGAACTTTACCTAAATTTATTTTTGTCTGGTTAAGAAAAATACTATTTACACAATGTATTATGAGCTAAGGCAAGGCAAGGCAAATTTATTTATATAGCACAATTCAGTACAGAGAAAATGCAAAGTGCTTTACATGATTAAAATATAGGAAAATAAAACAGAATAAAAGCAAGTAGGGATAGAATGTAGAAACAAAAAAGAACATTAAAAACAGTAGAACAGTTTAATTAGAACAGTCAAAGAACAGTTAAAGACGTAATTTGATGATAACAATTGAATAATTAGTAAGAATAAACAGCAAACTAAGACAACCCGGGCCAATTATTTTCTGCCAAAGGCACGAGCTTGTTTAGTTTTGTGCACACCTACAGTGTTTCATTAGAAGAAGAAAAAAGTTGGGGGCGTGGCTTAAGGTTCAAACTAAACTGTTTGAATTTGTACAGGATCAGGTATAGATCTTTTAATTTGATCATTGAGGAACTCCTCCAGTTGTACCGTTGTTGCCACCAGAAGGTGTCAAAGATGAACGACTTACTTATTTCCTTATTTAAGTTTAACTGCTCTACAGTAAAACATTAAAGCTAAGTAACGTTGGTGAGCCAGCTGTTAGCACAGCAGGAACGGACATCTCTGAATGCCTTGGAGGACTTTTTCATATTAAGCGGCGTAATACACGGAGCAGATATTTGAGTTTTATGTAGCCACATTCTCACCTAAAAACATCGTAACAGTGGGTTTTTGTGTGTCACAAGAAGCCTAATATATGAAACTTTGATATGTTTTAGCTTCTCTCTTATGTTATTGGGCTTCCATTTCAACAATCCTGGGATAATCTGAAAGTGTACACATGAGAAGTTGTAATTAATTGGATAAAAGTGTGTCATAACACTCAGACAGCTTTCAAAATCCCCAGTAAGGTAAAAGGGGGCTACAAATAAGGACGGGGCAGACATTTTTTTATTTTCTATTTTTCTTGAACAAACTGCGCTCCTGTCGTATAAGACCATTTGTTTGCAAAGAGAAGGGCAGAAGGTGAGCCTGCAGCTGTCCACACATTCACACCTTACTGCGAGAAAACACACAGCAGGACTGTAAACCCCAGACAGACAGGAGGTTGCTTTAGCAGCTTTAGATTACGGCTTATTAAGGTGTTTTTAAAGTCTAATCACCATTGGTTCACACAATATGTTGCCACCTGTAAATCTAGCTGCATTTCTATTTTTGTAGCAGAGTTAAAACTTGTTAAAACTGCTGGTGCGGCTTTAGCTATTTATGTAACTGGCTCTGTGAGAAAACAGCAATGAATCGTTTTTAAGTTTAACAACGCAAGTCACAGCATTTATCCAGTTATTTCTGCAAACAAGAAGTCAGTTTCATACAACTTAACCTGACTGCTAATACACTGTGGACAAAGACCTGTCTTTTAGAAAACACATATAACTCTTTAATGTATTGCATCCATATTATGTTTAATTTCATTTGTCCTGGTGTAATACAAAATTTTAAAGGAGCTATAAGTAATACTGACACCTTGTGGCTCAAATCGGTACAACAAGCTTGCCAATCACAACAATCTAATATGCCGTTTTTAAACGGTGTGTTGCTGTTGTGAATTTTTACTTCCACAGGACAGGTCTAGGATGTTTTATTCTGTTTTATTTCTTTTCTGCCTCTCTGACTGGCTTCCATGTCTGCAGGCTGCTCCTCTTTTGCCAACATAAAATACCAAATGTTGCACTCTGTTTTGGGAACCCTGGGAACTCTCATATGATTGGCTCAGGAACCAGGAAGTAAACACAGTATACACTCGAAGTAGTTCTGGACCATAACTCTAGGTTTGAAAAGAGAAAAACGTGACTAAGACATTGTTGATTGAGATAAACGATTGTTTATAGGGAATGTTACTTCCATCCTGGTTGACAAGTAAGAATGATTTAGCTTGATTTTACCGTAAATATCTGACTTATAGCTCCTTTAAGTACACTGTAATTGTATGTTTATGAAAAGGGTCACGTAAAGGTTAAGCTGACCTACTTGCTTGACCATATTTTAAACTGCTTAAAGGAAGAAAGGTGTTAATGATGCTTTTTTTTTTTTAAGCTGAGGTGAGAACTCAGCATGAAACCTCCCTGTAGGGCAGAGGACAGAAGGAGGAGGAATCCTGACTGATAGAACGGAGAATAAAGGAGGTTTATGCCACTAGATGTTATACTAGAAAAAATACATTTATATTTTTGTCACTATTCAGTGTTGCCATAAAGGTTATGTTTAAATTAAGGGAAAATTAACCTTAATGTGACCAGTTTCTTTATTACCCACTATTCTTCCCACATCTTAGGCAAATACATTTACCCTGGCTTAACATTGAACCACAAAAGTCTAAATTCACCTGTAGCCTTAAATAAATGTATGAATTAATATAATATACTTAGATAGATAAACTGCTTTAGACAGCAGATAAAACATGTTCTATGGTTTTGCTAGGGATTTTTTTTTTAACCCAAGAGGAGTAGAAATGTATCCCTTCAATAAAATAGAGAGAAGAATACAAGTCCCATGTTTCATGATGGGTGATGGAGTATTAGTACATAATTGTAATACAATCGCTTCACAGACAGAAGGGAAAAAACAAATAGAGACATAAGACAATTAAAACCAGTCAAGTGGAAGAAATTAAATGCAAATAAAATAAATCGCATGAGGTGGAACAGGAATTATTGTTGAAAGGTAGCAGGAATAGACAGAGTCAGGGCAGTGGTTAGACAAAATGTATGGAAAGAAAGAGCAGAGAACAGACAGGAAGGAGAGAAACATGTGAAAAGAAAAAACAAAAACTTATAGATGGGAGCAGAGAAGAGGAGGCCTGACCATCTGCCTTGCACTGTTGGGATACTTGGAAAGGTTTGGGCTGGGTGGTATCTGTACAAATGACATCACGACGTTGGTATTTGAAAATATCAGGATACAGTTGGAACTCCCCTTCCCTGAAACCCAGAAAAACCCCAGAGAGCGAGACTGAATCGGACACGCAGCATAATTCTGTTGGATAACAGCCTGGATTTAAAGTTTCTGGCTGAATCCACCGGTGGAGTTCAAGACCAAGTCTTATTTTGCTGATTTTAGTGACCGCACTGCAAAAATGGATCTAAAAATAAGTAAAATGCTCTTAAATTTAGTGTATTTGTCCTTGATCTGAGCAGATAAATAAGATTATCTGCCAATATAATGAGTATTTAGACCCGTAAAATGAGATAATTAGATATCCTGCACTCTAAATAAAATGATGGAGATGAGTTGTTCCTATTTTAAGTGCAAAAATCATATTCCATTGGCAGATCATCTTATTTATTTAAGGACAAATGCACTCATTTCAAGAACATTATAATTATTTTTAGTTCTAGTTTTGCAGTGCAAGTACTTTTATTTTGATTAAAAAAAAAAGACATATGTTATAAGATTGTGTATCTAGATAATAATTGTTGGACTGTATTTATCACAGAGAGATATTTAAGGCACCGCTGACATTAAGTTAAACTATGAATTTGACTGATTTAATTTACTGTACTGAATCAACAGAGAGGACAGATGTGTTTATGTATGTCAGGGACAGCTGATGAGGTAAAAATGGTGTCCGGTCATTAGAAATAAAGCACTGGTGCTGCTCCAAGAAATGATCGTATCAGCGGCAGCAACCATGAGCGACTCGTTAATAAACAGGATCTTTATGGCACCTTCACGAGGTTTAAATAATCCTAAAAACAGGTCCGTTCCAGTGGATGTCCGGCATTATGAGGGAGGCTGCTGTTGTGAAACCGGTTAAAAAATGTGTGAATGCACAGACAGCAGCCAGTCTTCTGAGCTGAGGAGCCTCCTGATTGGAAAAGAGCCACAAACAAGTGTGGGAATCAGAGCAGAGACACAGAAGAGACACAGATTAAAATCAGATTTATGGGCCTGAAACTGTCGGAGGGTTCTGGCCAAGTGAACCGTGGCTCTAGTAACCGGGGGACAGGAGATGTAGCGGTAAATCCTGAAGCTTTATGAGGGGGGGTCCCTCTAAAAAAAGACTGCGCTCCTCCATCCACGACCCAAACAGCCCAATAGATCACGGCTGGACTGTGGAGAAATCAGGAAAAAACTCTTAAAACGTGATAGAAAACACACTATTGAAGGTTTCCTTACACTTTACACCACACGATGCCACCCTGCTACTAGAACCGGTACCAAGCCTGGCAGCATTGGTGCTCCTGTCATGATCTGGGGTCTTGTTTTAAAGGGGGGGGGGGGGGGGGGTCTGGGCCATCATGGGTTTCACCTTTACTGTGAAGGAGAACGTACAATCCAGTGTTTCCCCTACAGTTCAACAAGAGTTGAACTAGGGCTGGGCGATAAATCGATTTAATCGATTAATTCGAATGTACAAATGTAAGATTTCATTTTTGGAAAATCTGGATTTTATTTTGCCAATACACTCATTGGGTTTCATGAAGAGAACAGCATGTGATGCTGAATATATGTTTAGGCAAATGTATTGTCAAAATATTGTTAAGTGGAAACTTTTTTTACCATAATACGAGGTACTTCATTTACTTATTTACTTTTTTTTTTAACTTAGTTTGAAGTTCACAAGTGCAGTGAAGCCTGTTCTTAGCTCAATGTGTAATACCACTAGCAGCAAATGTTTTGTTATATTTTAATTGTTTATAATGGCACGGCTGCCATCTTGTTTTACAAGCATTTTTCACAGCTTGTTTTTAGTTGCACTTTTAATTCAGGTCAACTCCCTGACAAAATGCTTGACATAAAAAGCAAGGTTTTAAAGTAATTTTTTTGAAACAAAAAGGAGGGAAAACAAATCCATTAATCGGATTTGGTATGATAAAATCGGAGATTTATTTTTTAATCCATATCGCCCAGCCCTAGGTTGAACGGCCAACAAAACTGCCCGTCCCCCCCAAGGAAGTTAGGGCATGCAGTGAATTATTACGTCTGTGCGTGTTCGCGGGTAATTTTATTAAAATTATCCTTTCTAAATAGCATCATCCTGAGCTATTACATGATAAGGTGGGCATGAGTCCGCGGACAGGTTAAGAGCAGAGCCCAATTTGTACGAGCGCGTACGCGGCGCCACACCATAAATTGTTCGGCAGGAAGAAGTCTCCAAGGCACATTGCAAAAGCTGAACTAAAAATAAGTAAAATTTTCTTAAAATTAGTGTATCTGTCCTTGATTTAAGCAGGTAAATAAGAGGATCTGCCCATGGAATAAGATTTTTGCACATAAAATAGGAACAACTCATCTCCATCATCTTATTTCAAGTGCAGGATGTCTAATTATCTTATTTTAGGGGTCAAAATACTCATTTCATTGGCAGATGATCTTATTTACCTGCTCAAATCAAGGACAAAACCCAAATTTTAAGAACATTTTACTTATTTTAAGGTCTGTTTTTGCAGTGCAACCTCTCTGCACCATGGACCGACAGGTGTGCTGTGGGAAATTTAGGAATTTGTCACAAGTGTAGCCAATAAGTGCGCTCAGCTATGAAGTTTGAAATGTCCGCGAAGAGTCATCAGGTGTGCAACCAGGTGTGCCGCCGCCTTTAATGTTTCTCTAGTCGTTGCTGCTTTACTTTCAGCTCAGAGTCACCTGGGTTCGCACGCAGGTAAACTCACACTCCTGGCAGGTGAGAGAGCGCTCAGAGTCACATCATTTTTACCTGCCTTGATAAACAAGAAGAAATTACAGAATTACTATCACTAATCCAACGGGATAAATGCATTCTTTAGCAGTTTTTTCCTGTTGTTACATTTGTTTATTTTACGTGGTGTCCCAATTACTTCCATATACCAATATATAAAATTTGCCTGATATAAAGATGACCACGTCTGTTTAAACTCGATTATTATGAACACCAAAGCTCAATGCAGCAAGTTCTCAATTAAATTAAATTTTATTTATATAGCACCAATTAATGATACATGTCATCTCGAGGCTCTTTTCAAAGTCAAATTCCATCAGATTATACAGATTGGTCAAAAAGTTTCCTCTCTAAGGAACTCTCAACCAGTACACGGCTGTATGGTCATTTTCAGATTTCCTACCAAAATACCATTTGCTTCGATTGTCGCGAATCATCAAAAGTTTATCTGTTGAAAACAAAAACCCATCTTCCTTCCATGGATGAAATAAGACGGCTGCTTTATTCTTGGAAAAGATGGACCCCATGAACGGACCACAAGCAGATCCCAAATGTAATGAAATTAAAATTTAATTAAGCTACGCTCAAAAATATTAAAGAGATTTTCATTCAATCAAGAAGTAGGAAGGAAGAAAGTCTTCAGAATATAACCATGTATAAAGTTACTTGATAGAGACAGAAACATAAAAAGAGAGACAGAAAGATGGCTGCTCGAATAAAGCTGTAATCTGTGACATTAATGGACGGCTAATTGGAAGAACCCCCCATAGACAGAATTTCTCGGGAAAACACTGCAATAATTATTCTCGTTAATTGAAAAGCTCCAGTGCGGAATGCAGCTTACAGCCAATTAAAGTTAAAACTAGCCTAACTTTACCGAGCGGGGCTCTGTAAAGTCCCGTTATCAGGAGTTATACACGGACCCGTGATGCTGCAGCCACTCGTTACTCGTCATGACGACGCCACGGCGGGTACATTGTCTCACGGAGAGGGTTAATTGCTCGTCTCAGGCACAAGATTAAGAATTTATCGTTTCGGCTCCAGAAGGAGTTGCGGCAGGAAGCAACACATGAAGAAGCCAAGAACATTACAGGAGCCCAAACGTGGGATGCAGTGCATTTATACTCCCCCACTCGCTTCTACCCAGGATTCTGGTATATTGCTGCCGATATGATAGAAGGACCACAACCTCGCTGTAATGAGGCTGTGCATCTCAAGGATCTCGAGGAATTCATGCCTAGACAAATAACTGGTGGGGGGGGGGGGGGGGTTCACTACCTGCCACGCCAAAATAAAAGCCGCCACATCTTCAGAATGAATAGAAAAATATTGTTTTCAATTGAATTTTATTTATATAACGCCTAATCATGATACATGTCATCATCAAGGCTCTTTCCAAAGTCAGACTCCATCAAATCCTCCAGGTTGGTGAGAAAGTTTCCTCTCTAAGGAAACCCAGCAGGTTGCATCAAGTCCACAGTGGACAGTCGTCTGCATTGTTGATGGCTTTGCAGCAATCCCTCAATATGTTAAAACAATACACTAAACATGTTCAGGGTGTCTGTTTTGAAAAACATCTTTTGGCTACACAGGAGAAACGGCTACAGAAGAGGGAGGCTTAACGGTAATTTTCCTCTCCATCCACGGACTTCCTCTTAACCAAAAAAAAGGTTCCCAGGCCAAAGAGGGTGTTATAGTCCCTCAGACGTAATCTGGGTCAGCTTCCGGTGAGACCTGCCCCCACATCCCTCCAAAGGGAGGCGTCCAGGAGGAACCCTGACCAGATCACCAAACCAACTCCTCCGCGTTCAACCCATCCCTTAGGGAGCAGTGTGCTGCTAAATGGCGCATGGGGAGCAATCTGTGGTCAAGAGTCTTTATCATGGACCCAGACTGAGGTTTCGACCACTGACCCTTGGGGCCTCTCCAAGACTCCCGGCTCTCCAACCACTAGGCCACCACTGCCACATTACTGTCCACCTCTCGTGTGATTGTGGCTGTTTAAGGTACAACCAGTGTCCGAAATTAACTTCCTGATTCACCGGCCAAGTTGCCTGGTAGACGTAAAATAAATAAAATCAACCGGCCAAGGTAAGTCTGACTGACTCCTGCTAAATATCGCCACATAATCCCGCTACGTAATTAGCCTGAGCTAAACGCTAGCTGTTAGCAAACGGACGTGACGTAGCTGCTGTAGTTCTCGGGTCACATGTGAGTGTTTGTGTACGATTGTTTTCATACGAGCAGAAGGCAGAGGAACATAAAGAAGCTCCATGCACCCAGACGATGACTGAAAAACACGACTGATTTGGTGCAAACATTTATTGGTTCACACTGAGCCTGGTTCTGGTTCTGCTGGAGGTTCTCCTCCCTGTTAAAGGGGAGTTTTCCTCTCCACTGTCGCTTCATGCTTGCTCAGTATGAGGGATTGCTGCAAAGCCATCAACAATGCAGACGACTGTCCACTGTGGCTCTACGCTCTTTCAGGAGGAGTGAATGCTGCTTGGAGAGACTTGATGCAACCTGCTGGGTTTCCTTAGAGAGGAAACTTTCTCACCAACCTGGAGGATCTGATGGAGTCTGACTTTGGAAAGAACCTTGAGATGACATGTTGTGAATTGGAGCTATATAAATAAAGTTTAATTGAATTGAGCTCGCCATGTAGCAGCTAGCCCTCTGATATTTACTCGCATCTGCCGTCTGGCGAGTGTTGATTTCGGACCCTGCGTACAACCCAGCCTTCGTTTCTCGGATCTTTAACATATTTATGGAGCCAAACGTCTCCAAGTCACTCATTTGGTCATTTTGGTCATACGAATAACAGAAACAGCTTCTAGACGCATCCCCTCAGCATTCCACATGAATTTATCTCAATCACTATTAACAAAGAAAGCATCTCCACCTGTTAGGTCTCCCCTCTTCTGCCTCTAATTGGGCAGTGCCCCCCCCCCCCAGGTTTAACGAAACTAAACAACGGCTCATCTTTTCAAGCAGAATGCACCAGCAGCTTGATGATCAAACCCACAGCGGAGCCCTGCCACTTATTTCCAGCTTACACACCCACCCTAACCAGGCGTTTTATGCGCCATCACATCAATCCGATGGATGCAATGCTTCAAGATAAAAATAAAAAAATAAAAAATCAATGCAGGATCAAAACTTTCATTAGGATTGACCTGGTCCAGTGGCTTCATGGGGGGAAAATGGGAAGCAGAGATGTAGTTTTGGTGCTGCGGTTGGTCTAGACGCCGCGCTCAGCAGGCCCAGCAGCCTTCCAGGCAGACAGTCTATGCATTATTCAGCTGCTGGCCGGCTTTTTGCTGCTCCAAAGCCAATCTGACTATTTATGCTGGTCTGACAGTGAGCACAGCAGATGGAAACATCAATGATAATTAGACTTCTGTGCGAGTGCTGGTTGTGAAAATGAGTCTGCACTTAGATTCTAATAATGTTTTAATATGCTAATAACCTTTAAGTTAAATTAAAAACTTGTTGCCTTCAGGCAGACGATACAGAGAAATCAGAACAAGAACCAACCGTTTCAGAGACAGTTTTTACCCGACAGCAATAACAAAACTAAATGCAACCAAAAATAACCATTAATTATCATGGATGATGTGTGTGTGAGAATGTGCTATTTTTTTATTTATTAGTTGTTTTTATCAGTTGTTATTTATTTCTTATATTGTGTGTAAATTGAGGGACAGAGATTTATTTATTATTATTGTTGTTGTTTTTTAAACATATGCACGGATCGATGGCACTTTTTAAATTTCGTTGTTCTTGTGACAATGACAAAGTTTTCATTCATTCAAAAAAGCTTCCATAACAAGCTGAAATAAAACTGAATCTGCTCCAGTCTGTAAATTAACAGCTACACACGCAGGGAAATATGCTTGTTCACCTTTTTTTTTTTTTTTTGGCTCTCTCTTGGCGCTGGGGGAAAATCACAAGACTGGAAACAGATGATAACAGCCGGCCTCCATTCGTCCAGCAGCAACAGACCTGCCTCCCAGCACCTTGACAGATGAGGAGATTATAAACAACGGGAACAGGACGAAATCCTTCTGGTAATAAGCAGCTCCTTATGGTCAGCCCGAGTCCAAACAAACTCGTCTCGGGGTTAAAAATACCTTCAATGACAGGTGAGACGCAGCCAAAACACACAAAGTGATAACATGGACATACTCTGACAACAGTCTGCTGTCTCCTGGCCTAACCGAGTCAAATGGGTCGTTAGCCCCTCCCCGCCTTCCTTGGTGCTGCCGAGGCGTCAGAGCGACAACTGCGTGGCCTCATGCCTCGCGTGGGACAATAAAACACTCCTTTCACCACACCCAGATATCTATGGCAACAACTGGGCTGCTATCAGCCACCAGCCGGTGCTCTGGATGGCGTGTTCCTGCAGCCCCGTGTTCCTCACTGGTTAATTTTAGAGCCCGCGGCCTTGATGTTCATCTGTAGAGCTCACAAAAGACTGATAGGAGCTACGGTTACATGTACAGATTACAGAATTCACTGGTATAATCACGCTGTTTTAAAAAAAAAATAAAGCTTCCTTTAGCCACGGCAGACAGAAAACACAACAGTCACTGTAAAAACTTCTATCAGTGCTGCTGGTTCTACGTTTTAGGACAAAGCGACCAATTATCTGGTCCTAATCCAGGGGTTTAAAATCTAAGTGTAAGTCATTTATTAAACAAGCTAGTAGCAGAAATGAACAGGTTGTATGAGAAAAAAAAAGTGCAGCCAATGATTGACTAGCTTTTCAAAGTGGATTTTTGACTTTATCATAGTTATTGAAACGTTTTGGTCCACTTTTGTCACAAACTTTCCTTTTTGACAAAGCTTCTAGTCAGAATGGCTCATGTTACCCTGAGCTACCTCTATAGTTATGCTGCTATAGGCTTAGGCTGCTGGAGGACATCAGGGTCTATTTCTCTCACTCTGCTGAGTTCTCCTACTGCTCTCCAATCTGCATTGTTTGTTGTTATTTCAGCTTTTAACTTTTTGTTCTCTGTCATTTTTTCTTCATAGAAGGTACACCTGGTCTGGCGTTCTGTTAGCTGTGACATCATCAGGGGAGGCAGATCATCCTCTATTACCATCTAACATAGAAAGTACTCCTGGGTCAATGTGAGCTTCTGTGCTTTCTGTGTCTCTGCTCTGTCTTCTCTAACATAGAAAGTACTCCTGGGTCAATGTGAGCTTCTGAGCTTTCTGTGTCTCTGCTCTGTCTTCTCTAACATAGAAAGTACTCCTGGGTCAATGTGAGCTTCTGTGCTTTCTGTGTCTCTGCTCTGTCTTCTCTAAGCCCCAGTGGGTGGAGGCAGATGAGCGTTCACACTGAGCCTGGTTCTGGTTCTGCTGGAGGTTCTCCTCCCTGTTAAAGGGGAGTTTTCCTCTCCACTGTCGCTTCATGCATGCTCAGTATGAGGGATTGCTGCAAAGCCATCAACAATGCAGACAACTGTCCACTGTGGCTCTACGCTCTTTCAGGAGGAGTGAATGCTGCTTGGAGAGACTTGATGCAACTCACATCCTCCTGATCTCCGCAACTTCCAATCACTTTCTGTTTTTAAAGCTAAGCTTCAGACACACCTTTTCCAAATTGTATCACCAAAATGAATTCTAATTTTCATTCCTTATCATTTTTACTTCAGTGTCTAGTTTTATTGCTCGTTTTGATATTGCTTATTTTAAGATAGACAGACAGACAGACAGACAGACAGACAGACAGACAGACAGACAGACAGACAGACAGACAGATAGATAGATAGATAGATTATATAACAATGGTTTCTAACACACTTTGACTATATAATATTAACAACAATAAAAAAGGCTTTTAGCCCGACTCGTACCTGCAGTCAACTTCTAACTAGCAATGAACCCCAATGGCAAAAATAATATGAAGCCATTAATATTAAAAGATAAACTATTTTTAGTTTGTTAATAGTATTCATCATACCACTGACCACAGATACAGACCAAACAGCAGGGGGTGCTGTTGTCACATTTAGTCCTGTATTTTCAGGACAAAATAGTGGACATCTGATTGATAATTTGAACAACGTGAATATAAACGCTTGTCAGGATAAAATTATTCCGAATGAGGTGAACTGACCCGAGTGCGCATTTTTGCCCGACGTAAAACGCGACGTATTGTTGAGTGGCGGAAATATGTCGGAAAGCAAAGCTGTCTGTAATCCCGATACAACCTTTCTGTTCGAAACATTAAACGAGTTCAAAATCGTTGTTTACTCAGTAACGTTTCAACCGTAATAAGAACATCATGCACGTCAAGCCTGGGCGCTCGAAGACAAAAAAAACATGTATAATACTGCTTTGTTTACAATTTTTTTATAGTTTAGCAAAGATGGAAGTTCTTCTTCTTTTGTTTTTTTTAGGGGAATTCATAACTGCGCATGTCAGAGTAGTTATATTCTGAATAAAGCCAGGTGCATATACACGCACATTACGATCGTATTAACTGATGGCGTGCCCATATAAACGGTGCAATCCGATTATTTAATCTGAATACAATTTAATCTGAATACATTTTAATCCGGTCGTGAAATTTTGTCAATTTAAACAGCTACTGTGTTGCCATGGTCGGTGCTTAGACTGAAAATGCAACAAAAACAGCAAACATCTGAAGAAAAACTTTAAAATACGTTCTGCAAACCTGCCGCACTCATCAAGAACCCCTTAACACAGAGTCTCACTGCAAGATCCTTGTCACTCAACAAGATACACGTGCACTGATATTAAACGTATGCTGGCACAATCAGAAGTACCAGTCTATTATTTCTCTGGTTAATAAGGTTAACGATCATCCCTTTAAGTTGTTGAGTCCAAATCTGGAAAAGTCGAGGCCAAGCGCCTGCCTCACTGAGCATGCCCTCAGAAACAGACAAGAAATGTGCCGGCTGACTAAAAGGCTGACTTTAAAGAGTCGAGAAGCAGCAATAAGATCAGATCTAACCTGTAAACCCAGTTAAAAAAAAAAAAGCCAAAAGGTGTCCTGGTTTGATTCCAGTCAACGCGACGCAGTAGATATATATGTGTGCAGCGGCGCAGCCAAACCCCCTGAGTTAGCCTCCTAGCATCAGAAGACGTTCAGGAATTTCTGCTGAGCCGTGTGGAAAGAAGAGCCTGAATGCATCTTGTGCAGGGTGGCTGCTCAAAACCTAGAAAACTAGAGAAAGGGCGTCTCTGCAGTCAGAGACACAGCAGGCGGCGGCGAAGGCACAATGAGGTCACCGTAGAGCCGGCGTGTCGGTTTTAAAGGAATGTTTGATTACATTTTAACCAGATATACAGTGCCTTGCCAGACTATTCCTTCTTCTGGAGCCTGTTCACGTTTCTCCTGTTACAAATGCAAACTTTTAACGTATTTTACTGGGATTCTAACATGACGCACCAGCGCAAAACGGTGCATATCTGAAAAGGGGGGGGGGGGCAAAGGATGCACTGCTTCCACGGGTTTTACGCAGATACATCTTAATAAAAGGGTGGAGGCCAGGCAAAGAGTGCATTAATAAGAGAAGCAGTCAAGAGGCCCATGGTAACTCTGATGGAGATGCAGAGCTCAGGAGAACGAATCTGGCCTTTAAAAAAGAAAGACATCATCAACCTCATTTGTAGTTTCCCAGAAATTGAGTGTCATAGACGACAAACACCCTGAAGCAAAGCGTCCCAGTGGCGGCAGCTTCATGCTGGGGGAACAGGTCATTTGGATGGATGGAGCTAAGACAACAAAAAAAACAAAAAAAACAGGGCAATCCTGGAAGAAAACTTGCAGAAAACAGTTTCACTTTAAAGCAGGACAATGACCCAAAACATGCAGCTACAATTATACAGGAACGGCTTGAAATAAAGCACACAGACGTACTAAAATGGCCTAGTCAAAGTCCAGACCAAAATCTAGCCGAGGATTCATTGCAAGACATAAAAACCTACTTTATCCATTCCAGGTTTGAGATATTAAAGAAGAAGAATGGTTAAAAACAAAGCTGGCAGAGACATGCCCCAAAGTGCTTAAAGCTGCTGCATAATGTACAACATACAGAATAGGGCCAAAAACAAATACAGGCCACGTTTATTAGCTTTTCTTTAAACAGTTCCCTGCTGTACATCACTAGACATAAACTTCCCATAAAATACACAACGTAGCAAAACAAGGACATGTTTAAAGGTGCGTGTACTTTCCCAAATATAGGGTGGATTTCTGCTTTTCTGTCATTTAAAAAAAGATTTTAAATGATTACTTGCCTACTTTTTAGCATTTTTTTAAAACAAGTGTCTCTACACATGTTTTCTTATTTTATCCTGTTTTTAACCAGAAGATAAGCACTAATGCAGTGAAAAAAGTTTATTCATTCATTCATTCATTCATTCATTCATTCATTCATTCATTCATTCATTTCCACCCGGCCTGCCATGCCTTGCCTCCAGGAAAACTCGCAGCCAAGGCAAGTGGGGGATCCGGGAGGTAAAATAAAGAAATAATCTCACCGGCCCACGCCTCCGACTGTTATCACCTCACCGTGGCAGACTGGAAGTCCGCTCCGAGTGGACGTCCGTGGACCCGCGGGGTGCCGTGGACGCAGATTAATGAACAAAAAGCCAATGTTGTGCTCCCAGCCCACTACAGAAAGCGCTATTACCGGAGAAATTAGCCTCTTAAATCACGGCGCGCCGGGAAAGCCGCACCAACGGCTAATATAACGGTAAGGAATGGATAGATAAAAAAAAAAAACATCCCTCACCTTCACCACTTTGTCTGTCGGCTGATCTAAATCCCGCAACGCTTTGTTGTAATTTTCCGTCACCGTGTCACAGCGTCTCATGTATCCAGCAAACTCCGTCCCCCCCTTCTGTCTCCGTGTGTCTCCGCTCCGCTCTGCCGCCCTCCTGGCTGCTCCTCTTTGACGATAAAACTTGACGAGCCCAGGCTATTGTTAGCGAAGCCTGCTGCAGAGAAAGACCCGCCCCCAGGAACGTCGTTCCAAGCACACCATTGGTCAGTGCGGGATCACCCACGCTTCTCATTGGCCGATACGGATGTCCGTTCTACATCCAGGGCGGGTCTAAGTTTGCCGGTAAAGATTCGGCCGTGGTACGTTCAAGGTTGATGACGAAACCTCCGAAACTTTAGCTTCCTAATGCATTAGGGCGGATGGCGTTGCGTTCAGGGGTATCATTTCGCCTGAAATGTGAAGTTTGAAAGACTTTAGATTGTATAACAATAATTTTCAATTTGCTAAAAAAAAAGGGAGGGGGGAGCTTTTTTTCGGTCGAAAAAATAAGCAAAGGAAACTTAAAGACTACTTCGACATACTCTGAATGAGTAATGTTAAAAATTGTCAACCTTTATTTAAATTCTCAAATCACTAAGTGATTTGTTGTTGTTTTCAAGCCTTTACGGCTGTTAATTAAGATGATTTTACGCTTACAGCTAATGGAAAATATGACATTTAGGAAAACATTACATTAAAAAACATAGTTTAATACAGAGATGTGTGCTTAATAAAAAGTGTATATAAGGTTATTTTAAAAAGATAACCTTAAGTGTGTATAGATAGATAGATAGATAGATAGATAGATAGATAGATAGATAGATAGATAGATAGATAGATAGATAGATAGATAGATAGATAGATAGATAGATAGATAGATATGTTAAATGGACTGTAATGCTACACACACACACACACACACACACCATCTCTCTGCCACATCTCTATACAGTACGCACACATAGCCCCTACTTGTCAGTGTAATGTAACCTGTATGATAAGGATATCTGCAATTAATTTCAATCCGTTGTTCATTACATACATTTAGCTCTTAGTAACAATGTCGCTGCCCCATCCATCCATTTTCTGACCCGCTTTATCCCTCATGGGGTCGTGGGGGTTGTCGGTGCCTATCTCCAGCGTTAATGTCGCTGCCACATTTATTTATTTATTTGTGTGCAATTGCCTGTTTACCCTGATCTGTTACTGTTCATAACTTCCTCTACAGTTCACTTTCTCACCTTCAACATCTTTACAACTGTCCACTCAACATAGATGCAGACTCGTCAATGACTTTTAAACTGCCTTAATCTTATTTAGTTGTTTCTTAATTACATGTTTTACTTACTTTTGTTCATTTTATTTCTTGGTCCAGGAACCAGTGCTGTAATGTACTGCTGGGAACAGTGGGCGATGTCAAATTATATTCTATCTTATAGCCATTCTTCCAATATATATTGTCTTAACAACATTAAATGGAAGAGAAGACACCCAAAATCCAGTACTTAGCGCAAAGTAGGAGGCAGAAGCCTAGCGAGCAACAGAGCTACAACTGAAGATGAAACATCCAAGCTCAAAGAATATATCAGGAAGATGGTGATAAAGTGCTCAGTTATTGTCTCAGACAATGGAAGCTGGAAGAGAAGGAACTGAAGGAACCATCATGTAGGACAGCACTGAAGCCCTGGTCATGGCAACGCAGGAGCACCAGAGCAATAGAGGCTCAGATCTACCTTAAGAGACAAGATCCCAGGTCTAGGCTATGCAAAGAAGCCCCAGAAACCATCCAGCATCTCACAGCAGGGTGTGAGATACTAGCAGGGAAGGAATACATGGAACGCCATAACCAAGTAGCTGGTATAGTGTACAGAAACATCTGTTCAGAACACCAACTGGAGACCCCCAGGTCACAATGGGAGTCTCCTCCCAAGGTGGTGGAGAACAACAGAGCTAAGATCCTGTAGGACTTTGGATTTCCAGATACAAACAGACACAATGGTAATGGCCAACCGGACATTGTGATCACTGATAAGCAGCAGAGGACAGCCGTTGTGATCGATGTGGCCATCCCTTCCCTCTTCTTACACATATATTCATTGTGGGATGGCGAGGGGTGCTGGTGCCTATCTCCAGCGTTCAATGGGCGAGAGGTGGGATACACTCTGGGCAGGTCGTCAGTCCATCGCAGGGCAACACAGAGACAAACAGGACAAACAACCATTCACACACACACTCACACCTAAGGAGAATTTAGAGAGACCAATTAACCTAACAGTCATGTTTTTGAATGTGGGAGGAAGCTGGAGTACCCGGAGAGAACCCACACATGCACAGGGAGAACATGCAAACTCCATGCAGAAAGACCCCAGGCAAGGGTAGGCCTTGTCAGATTTGTGGCAACGGATGCAGATCGAAGAATGGTGAGACAGTGACATCTGGCGGTAGGAGAGGGAGACGTCCACAAAATGCGATTAAAAATGGACCAAACAGTTCAATTACGCAACGTCTTGTTTTCCTTTTGTCAGTAAAAAAATATTTAAAACGAATAAAATTCATTTCAGAACGTTTTTCTTGCTTATGAAGGAGATCCGTCAACACTGACTGTCCCGTCATTCGACCTGTATGACAGGACAGTCTTGCGAAAAATGCAGTCTGAACTTTTGCAATATCCTAAGAAAATGTTTGTGGTCAAAATTTTAACCTATTCGTTTATATAATGTTCCTCTGGCGATTTAAATTGACCGTCCACTATGTTGGCTCTGAGAAGTCCAAAGACTTCAAGGGCTTTACAAATAATTTATTGGGGATATAATAAGCATCTCATGTCAGTTTGGCCATGTTCAAAATTCATAATAAATAGAAGCTAATGTAAGATATTACAATAGTTCAATGTCTAAGCGACAATTTGGGAAAGAAGAAGCAAAGATCTTTGCACAGAAATCCCTTTGATGCAGACAGACAGAACCACGTAATCTTTTCTGTTTTTCACGTTTACTTTTTCTGTTTTGAATGCATGTCTTTTCAGAAGATGGTGACAACATAGCTACCGCTTTGTGCTTATTCACTGAAATGAAGATTTTTTTTGTCTGAATCTTAAATGAAGTGATTGTGAAGAGAATTTGCTTGAAGTTGAATATAAAATATAAAATGGATTATTTGCAGGATTTTTCATAGATCCTAGATTCTGCAGCTGAGTGGTTTTTATAACAGACACAACGCCTTAATTAGCAGGTTTTCTAATCTTGGGAGATCTATTAAAGTCGACCAACAAACTTTAAATGTAAGCTTATTCATTTTTAGTGACTGCAGGCAAAACATGACTGCTTAAGAATATAATTTGGCGCCTGTTGGATGGGACGGAGCCAGAAAATAAGATTTAAAGATGTCTGTTCTCAGCAGCATGCTGAGAGAAACGTGGCTGGGAAAATGAGGAGCAATGCCTGCGGTGGAGGATAGAGAGGGAGGAGGGAAACTGTGGGGTTCGGTCACTTCCGCACCATGTGAGCAGCACCGGGACTGAAGCTTCCTCGGCCCCGGATGGTCGGACTGCATCCCCCAGGATGGAGGGCTGTTAACCGGGCGCGACACAGACATCCATCGGTGACCTCCAGAGCGGACCGAGCGGCACCCCGCGGCTGAACGCCCGCTCCGCGCTGCTCACAGAGCGGAGCCATGACTGCGGACGTGGCCGTGTCTCTGTCGGTGCTCGCGGTGGTGGTGCTGCTGAGCGATGCGACCCGCCGGTTGCTGGCGCGGGCCCTCCGGGACACCGGGCTCTCACCGTACGCGGCGGAGCTCGTGTCCACCTTCCAGCTCTGCTGCTGCGCGCACGAGCTGAAGCTGCTCTCAGAGGTCGGCGGCATCCCGCCGCAGCTCGCGCTCACCTTGACGTACGTGACGTCCGTGGCCCACGGGCTCACCTTCAGAGGGGCCGTGGGGAACCCCTGCGGCGCGCTGGAGCACGCGTGGCGCGCCAGGTCCGCGGGTGGGTGCGCAGCGCGCCGGATCGCGTGCCAGTTCGCGGCGGCCGTGATGGCGCGCGCGGCCGTGCCGGTGATCTGGGGCATGGGGCTGTCGGGACTGCACAGCCGGCACAAGCTGCTCGGGTTCCGGTGCGTCAGCGCCATCCACGCGTCTCTGCCCGGGGCCGCTGCCGTGGAGCTGATGTGCGCCTTCGCTGTTCAGACCGTCATCACGCACACGCACTCCGTGGAGGAGAGATACCGCGTGCACGCGGTGGCTGCTGCCATCACAGCCGCGGTCTATGCAGGTAGGCTGATTGGTTCTCCTTCTTCTACTGCAGGTGTGTCCAAAGTGCGGCCCGCGGGCCTTTCGCGGCCCCTGTACTGATTTTTTGTGGCCCTCCCCAAACCGCATTTACCATACCATACCAACTTTATTTATAAAGCACTTATACACTGACAGGACCAAAGTGCTATACACAATCATGAAATACAAAGCAATTATAAAATAGAAAGGATTGAATATAAAATACATATTAATATACAGACACAATAAACCAAAGGGAAACCTCTCAGATTGTGCCAAAAGCAAAAGAAAAAAAGATGGGTCTTAAGAAGGGACTTATAAACAGCGAGGGAAGAGGCCTGTGTTATGCTCAAAGGAAGATCTTTCCATAGCTTGGGAGCTGCCACAGAAAACTCACGGTCCCCTCTGAGCTTTCACTTTGTCTTTGGCACCCTCAGAAGCAACTGATCAGCTGACCTGAGGGAACGGGAGGGGGTGTAACAGATAGGGAGGGGTAAGAAAGAAATTTCAAGAAAGATTTGGCCGACCAGCCATGGTGGCTCGTGCAGATGGAAACTTTTTTATTTTTAATTATTATTGCAGTCAACTTCAAATCTTACAATTAATTTATTTTTTGGCCCTCGAGTAGTTTGACTTGACAATTTCGGCCCACAAGAAGAAAAGTTTGGACACCCCAGTTTTACTGTCTCAAGCCAATGGAAACCTGATTTAATCTGGTTGATGCCTTAATATTGTGCAACTTCGGTCCCTTCCTGTGCTTCTTGGAGCTTGGTGTAGATTTTTGTGTTTTCATTTAAAGCATTTCCCCCTTCAACAGGTCCCTTTTTGATGCATACTGGAGAATAAAGCAGAGGGATAGATATTTACCAAATTAGTAAAACACGTATAACCTGACTTATTTTCTTTAACCTTGCCTGCTAGATGAATTCTCGTAGCATTTGTGCATTGATAATAATGCATCGACAATATTATACAGAACTAGAGTGATACACATTATCAATCTGGCCCACCAGTTTATATTTTCTTTCCAAGCCAGGTTTTAGCAAACCTGGGCCAACTTTATTTTTATAAAGCACTTTAAACACAGCAGACCGCGACCTAAAGTGCTGATCAAAAACATTGATTCAAAATAATTGTATTAGAAGTTAAAACAAATGAAGTCATTAAAAGTAGAAATGAATTCCAAGTAAAAGCAGCAACAACAAAATACAACACAGACAGAAAGAAAGTAATTAATATCTTATTAAAGCTGTTGTTTTAAATTAGACAGTCTTTGCACTTTTAGACTAGATATTTCAGGATTAGTAATTATTCAGCTTGCTCATTGTGTCATATATATATATATATATATATATATATATATATATATATATATATATATGTATGTGTGTGTGTGTGTGTGTGTGTGTGTGTGTATTTTTATTTTCTTGTAAATCTGCGTGCTTCGTTTCACTGTCACTTTGCTGCTGTTACGCCTGAATTTGCCTCTGCTGGGTCTCGTTCGTCCAACTAACAGATGCTAACGAGCAGCAAACATGCAAATCAGCGTTGAATAAGAGCTGCTGGGATTAAGGAACTAATGAACAATCCAGGGAACCTTTCTTGATGTGGAGAAGGAGGATGCTCCAGCTATGGTCACCCCTGTAGGCAGCAGGTGAAAGACGAAGCAGAATCTCTGCACTGCTGTCATCCCTCAGACCAAAACCTCATGAAGCGTTCTAACTGCTCGTATCTTCTGCTCCAGCGGTGCGTAACGTAGTGAACTCACCGTGACTGAAATGCTCTGTGTGTGTTTAAGGCGGCGGTGTGACGGGAGCGGTGTTTAACCCGGCGCTGGCCTTCTCTACACAGTTCCCCTGCAGTGGAAACTCCTTCCTGGAGTACTGCTTTGTGTACTGGTTGGGTCCGCTTCTGGGTAAGACCGGCTGATGGAAAAGTCTGACATTTAAATCAACAAAGGTCACAGTTAGCACACTTGTTTTTAGCTGTCAAACTCTGGAAATCTGTATTACCATAAACAACTGTATGTGTGGTTTTTATGTCCTTTTTTCCCCCCGAAACAGAAAAATTTAAACCACTTTATTCGTCTATTTTGCGCTTTATAACCAGTCAGTATTTAATTATGCTAAAACATGTTTTTGAGCACTGAAAGCTGCGATTATCAGCTCTGGGCTAAATTTCTTTGCTTTAACTTTTTTCTTCTTTTTTTTAAAAGCTAAAACTAAAAATTCAAGCTAGAAGTCGGCCGATATTATCGGATAGCTCAGGGGGACTTTTGCAAAAACTCTGGAACTATGCTCCTTTTAATTAATGTGTCTTTTTTTGGTTTAGATTGACACTTGTGTAACATTTGTGTAATTTTTCTCATGTAAATTGAAGAAGAAAAAGCCATAAAATGCCATCAAGAATTAGGCAAAAAATAAATAATTTGGCCCCATGTATCGGGTATCGGTTTGCTTAATGTCGAAATAATCGGTATTGGTATCGGTCTTAAAAAAACCTGCATTAGTCGACCTCTAATTCAAGCCAAACTTGACTATGTTAACCTAGTTGGTTCTTCAGCCGAAAAGCATATTAAGTAAATATTCCGTAAGCAAGAAAACGAATGATAAAATCATCCGGCTGAATTGTAATTGTAATTTAAAAAGAAATTTAAATCAATGCTTTGTGTTACTGCCGGCTTCTAGCCTCAGCTGCTTGCATGTGTTCAGAGTGTCGACATAAATCTGATAAGCTGCTTAAATGCTGGATACTCATGACTCACATATTCTGCAGGGAGTTTAAACTTCAAAAGGACTAAATATGTCTTACATGTAGACAGAATCACCTTTTATATTTAACTAGAAAAGTTTTGACTTATATTCTATTTCGTTGTCAATGCATCTCTTAACAGTTTATGGTTAAATGGGGTCTTTAACATGAAATCTCTGGACTTTCTGATGATCTTTTAAACTATTAAGAACAGACCCCCAAATTCCATTTTTTTTCTGAATTCGAGAAACATTTCTTAAAACTTTTGCAGATTTTGTTTTTACTCATTTTGAAAGAGACTGATTCTTTGGAAGCAAAAAAAGAAATAGATAAATTAGCGGAGATTTAAGGTTTTTAGTACATTTAAATGCACTGAAAAGTCACTTGAGAAGGAAATACTATGGCTTTTCTTATTGGAGACAGTCAGAGGTTTTCAGTTATCCTACATTTACAAGAAATTAGTAACCTACTCCACAGGTTGATTGCTTCACACAGCAAAACCATAGCATGAATGTAAAGCAACAAGCAGACAACACACTATTAGGAGCAAGGCATTAAAAATAGGAAAAGCCGGATGAAAAAGCACAATCCTAGTTCATTAGTTAAATAAATATAAAGTGTGCATAAAGTGTTAATGACGTGATGACTGAAGAAACCCATGATGATATTGGCTGTTTTACTCACATTGATGTGTAACTGGAAAATACACACTCGTCATATTCAATAAAATAGAAAATGCATTTCTGAGAGGCTGGCTTGTCAGATTAAAAGTACTTTTCTAAAAAAAAAAAAAAAACATTTAAAGGGCCACAACAATAAATTAAATTTTTCTGATGTTTTGAGGGTATAATATAATCTGCTGCACATCACTACCGCATCCAACACTTTTACTGAGGGCCTGACGTTTGACATGACGATACAACAAGCTGACGAATTTACATATGCAGCAATATCAACTATATGAAATGGTTTATGCAGGCATGTCCAAAGTTCGAAAATTATTACAGGTTTAGATCTTGAGGTTTAGATAACTGAAAATATTAGATACAACACAAGGTAGTAATCTTTTAATAACCACACTTTTTGTATTCTCTTTAATCTCATAGTAAATAGGATTATATCTGAGGACTTTAACTCAAATGCAAACGTTTGAGCATTAAACCCTGCTTCGTATTCATTTATTAAAATTGTCTAAATACAGCAGGTGTTTTCAAAGAAAGACATAAATCCTGTTCTTTATATTGCTAAACCGAAAATAATTCAGTTCTTTTCAACCGAGCCTAAAATGATTTGCACAATGGTTGACCATCTTTTAATAAAGCAAATAAGCTAAACCTGTTTTTTAACTTTGGATCCACAGTTATTTACATATCCCATTACTTCAGAAAATCAGTTTTTTTGTATAATCTGACCCAATCTGTATAATCTGATTGAATTTGACTTTGTAAAGTGCCTTGAGATGACATGTTTCGTAAATAGGCGCTATATAAATAAAATGTAATTTATTTATTTTTTTATTAAAATTATCATATTTTGTAGAGCAGGTAAAAAAAATCTCAACATCATTTTTTGGTTAATTTTGTATCCTTCTTTAATAATTTTTTTTGGCCCTAGAGTACTTTTGACTTGGCCCACCTGCCAAAAAGTTTTAACACCCCTGTTTATGCAGTGATGTCATGGCCCATGTCTGCATGAAAAATGTAACTTTTTTTATTGGTCTGATGCAATATTTTAATATTAAATGTTGCGTTTTTGTAAGCTGGAGTTTGGGAAAAAAATCATAACAGAAATGAAGGCTTTAAAATATCATGAGTCTGTGTTAATATGTGTAATGCGTTTCCCTTAGTTTGAATTACTGAAATAAATAAACTTGTCATTAGTTTTCTAATGTATTGAATATGACCAAATCTCTTTCTTTGACCGTTTTTTTTTTTATTTCTTCACCCTGACCTGTGTTGCTCCTGTCGTTTCAGGTATGATGAGCTCAGTGCTTCTCTTTGATAAACTCACGCCAGCGTTTTCACAAAGACCGGCGCCTCTTCACCTCCCGCTGCGCACCAAGAAGCAGACATGAGCTCTGCAGGGCGGCATGTTTACCATAGAGCACATCAGATGTAAATCCTGACAGATCTTAAGTTACCGCTCAGCTTCTTTTTCTAAACAACACTTCAGTTTAAGAGATGTTTAAAAATATAAATTAGAGCAGAGACATCAGGGTGAGTTAATGTTTGAAGCACAACACTTTTAACCTAGAATGAAGCCGTTTATAGACCCGTTTACTTTAAAATCCAGTGCAGGTAGAGGTCAGCGAGGTTTTGCCCAGTTTATTAACAGGAAAAAACAACAACAATGGTATCTTATTTTCTGAACAAATTCAGCTAAAACATTAAGTAAAATCCTATCTTGACAATTTTATATTTACAATGAATTTCTATTTGGAATGAAAAATATTTGGAAAATATAGTAAATATTCTTATTTCTCTGGAACATTTTAAACAAATTGTTTTAAAAGAGAAGTGTAACCAGTCTTTTTTCCTTGTTTTTATGTGATATTCCCATAGAACCGTACTGTAACCGAATCTTCTGCACAATCCCATTTATTTTTTGCACAGCTGTTAACTGGTTGCATGTTCTCCATGTGCATGCGTGGGTTCTCTCCAGGTACTCCGGCTTCCTCCCACAGTCTAAAAACATGACTGCTGGGTAAATTGGTCTCCTAACTGCCTTGAAGTGTGAGTGTCCCTGTGGGGACAAACAGGTTGAGATGATGGATGGATGTTAACTGGATTGCAGTCAAATAAAAACATGAAAACATAAAGGAAATGGTAAAAATGGCAAGTAGATCTCTCTCTCTTTTTTTTTTAAATAGTCCATAGACTCAGTGGTTGGTTAAGATGTTTTGTTCGTTGTTTCAATGTCTGTTGCTTACCTGAGATCAGGATGTGAGGGTAACAGGTCCTGAGAAACCTGGACTTCCCTTTTTCCTGTGACACTTTCCAACTCTCGAGGCTTTCCCAAGCCAGCAGGGATAATTTCGCCCAGTAGGGTAGAAGACAATCGTGAGATGTAGAGCAAATCCGAAGACATTGTGTGAAAGGGGACAGACGGGCCTACAAACCGACCAAAGATGGTGACTGTAGAGCAAAATCTGTGGCTGTGAGGGTGAATAACAATTTTCCCTTGAAAATGTAACACCTGTTCACGCTATATGATTTTTATAACCTATTTTTCAAATTCACAAACTTTCAAGAAAAACCCTGTCAAAGCTACCAAAACATGACCGTCCACCTGAAGCAGGGGTGTCAAATTAATTTCTATATTGGGCCACTTTGGCATCATGAAGTCATTAAAAGGGTCGGTAGCTACTTTTGATTTAATAATTTAATTTCAGTTCACATAGAAATATATAAAACAACTTCACAGTAACATAAACGTAGCACCTTAGGCCCAGTTTATATAGTTTATCTGCAAATAAAGTTGATATTGGGGTGAGTTACACTCTAAACTCATCATTCTGCATCACTTCTCTTCTTGCACATTTCTGGGTTGTTTTAATGTGTTGTGGGAAAACTGACATCTAGTGGCAGGATGCTGTTACTACACAGTAAAATAGAAATCAACATTCACTACGGGAGACACAGTTTTAGCCACTTTATAAGAATATATGCCTTTACTTTATGACATAATATGCCTTTTTTGGCTCTTGAGGACCGGGGAAATTTTCTTGATGGCCCATCGAGAAAAAAAAAAGGTACACACCATAATACTGAACAGGATGAAGCTAAGCTTGTCTGTAGGTTACTAAATTTCAGCACCGCCCCAACAGAAAGCTGCATAAGTTACTGACAGGTCTGAGCCAACTGTTGAAATCACAGTTTTCTAACCAAACCTTATATTTTTTTTCTCTCTCTATATCTATCTATCTATCTATCTATCTATCTATCTATCTATCTATCTATCTATCTATATATATATATAGATATATATATATATATATATATATATATATATATATATATATATATATATATATATATATATATTATATATATATATATATATATATATATATATATATATATAAATAAATAAATAAAAAGACTAGTAGCGGATAGTGTAATCTTCTGATGTCAATTTAAAGCATCTGATAAGCCAGTTTCAGGAACAAAAACTGGTTTATTGGGAAAAACCGACATTTAGAACGTAACTAGATACATCATAAGACCAAACATCTGGACATATTTTACATTTTAAATCCTAAAATTGAGATAAATACCTTTAAGACTGTTGAGAGGAATTGCAGAAAGGCCAATTAGGGGCACAGGCTAGAACTCTGAATTTTACTGAGAAGCCATAATCCAGTTCGGGGCCACACCTACCATGCAACACGATAAGGTGGAAATCTAACTCGGCACGTCACCCTAAAATAAAAAAAATAAAAAACCTTCCTGTGAGGAGGACACGGTGGTGGAAGCATCATGCTGTGAGTTTGTATTTGATTTTAATCTTTAACATTTAAGTTAACGGAATATCAACAACAAAATCAAACTCAGAACAAAAGATACAAAATTATTTTATTAATTTCTTACAAAGACGTCTACGGAGAAAAAAAAAAAATCTAGTAAATTAGCTTTTAGGAACAAAACAAGACGTTTTAATACAGTCAACAGGATCTGAGTGTTTCCTGGCAGCATCCCAGCAGCCGACTGTTCATTAGTAACTCACCGGATGACAGCAGCTTGATGACAGAACCATAAAAAAGCATCAACATGCTGCTACCAGCGAGCTTTAACACAAGACGCACATGAGCCGAAGCAAGAAGGGCCACTAAGAAGAGTTTCAGCACACGGAGGAGAAGAGAAAACTCCTGAAACAGGAAGACGGTGTGGGTCCGAGCAGAAAGCCGTGAATAAGTGCTGCCGTCTCCTCCTCTGGTCCCACTGGTGCTTTGTTTGGATGTTGACACGACTTCATCCTGCAGGGAGAAGCAAGCACACGCATGAAGGGCCAGCTACGACATTTATGGTTAATATCTTACTGCTTTTTTAATGGTTTTCCTCTTTGGGAACATGAGATAATGACGTGTGGTTGTTTGTGGTGTAGCAGCTTATCTACAGCTGAGAGGAAGCTGTTAGACGAGCTCAACAAGAGGGCAAGGCTGATTTATTTTATTTTTGAGCACATATTAAACAGGTTTCCTGAGTTTCCTTTTTTCACCTCCGGAATATCGCCAAAATTAGAAACATTCTGTCCTGGAGTGATGCTGAAAAACTAGTCCATGCATTTGTTACTTCAAGGCTGGACTATTGTAATTCTTTACTATCAGGAAGTCCACAAAATGCAGTTCAAAGCCTTCAGCTGATCCAAAATGCTGCAGCAAGAGTTCTGATGAAAATCAACAAGAGGGATCATATTTCTCCAATTTTAGCTTCCCTTCATTGGCTTCCTGTTAAATCAAGAATATCATTTAAAATTCTTCTTCTAACGTATAAAGCCCTTAATAATCAAACTCCATCATATATCAGAGCTCTGATTACCCCGTATGTTCCTAACAGAGCACTTCGCTCTCAGACTGCAGGTCTGCTGGTGGTTCCTAGAGTCTCTAAAAGTAGAATGGGAGGCAGATCCTTTAGCTATCAGGCTCCTCTCCTGTGGAACCAACTCCCAGTTTTGGTCCGTGAGGCAGACACCCCGTCTACTTTTAAGACTAATCTTAAAACTTTCCTTTGTGACAAAGCTTCTAGTCAGAGTGGCTCATGTTACCCTGAGCTACCTCTATAGTTATGCTGCTATAGGCTTAGGCTGCTGGAGGACATCAGGGTCTATTTCTCTCACTCTGCTGAGTTCTCCTACTGCTCTCCAATCTGCATTGTTTGTTGTTATTTCAGCTTTTTGTTCTCTGTCATTTTTCTCTTCATAGAAGGTACACCTGGTCTGGCGTTCTGTTAGCTGTGACATCATCAGGGGAGGCAGATCATCCACTATTACCATCTAACATAGAAAGTACTCCTGGGTCAATGTGAGCTTCTGTGCTTTCTGTGTCTCTGCTCTGTCTTCTCTAAGCCCCAGTGGGTGGAGGCAGATGAGCGTTCACACTGAGCCTGGTTCTGGTTCTGCTGGAGGTTCTCCTTCCTGTTAAAGGGGAGTTTTCCTCTCCACTGTCGCTTCATGCATGCTCAGTATGAGGGATTGCTGCAAAGCCATCAACAATGCAGACGATGGCTGTTTTCTATAAAAAATTTTAACAAGTATGTCACTATTTGCTGCGGAGCTGCTGAACAAGGTCATGGACTTTTATCTAGTTCTCTAAGAGTCTTATTCTTAGTTTATATTTTTATTCATTTTTTTAACCTTTGTGAGAATCTACATGCTTCGACTTACCAGCCACTCTTCTGCTGGTTCAACTGAATAAAGGCTATTGCTATTCTATTTGTATCTCGGCTCAGCACTGGATTTATAAATGAAGCAACTTCAGCACATGAAACAAGATCAGGAAAAAGTTACGTCAGTTTGAACAGCCAGTTTATCTGCTAAACCGTCACGTTTGGTTCGAGCACTTTGAACAAATGAGGCGTAAGAATCTGCAGGAATGAGAGTCCAGCGCTGCAGTTTTAAGGCAGTTTGTTGTTTGAAAAAACACAATGAGATCTGGTCCTGTACACACGCTAAGATAAATTCAAATCCTCTGAACCCAAGTTAACGTGTAAATCCGAGCAGCCCCGGTGTTTGTCAAACAGAATAAACTAAAAATGTGCATTTATTAAAAAAAAAAACAGCTGTGCTTACTAGTGCTCGACGTCTGCGTCCTCAAACTGACCGGCCTCCATGGCTGCAGCATCCACCTCCATCCCGTCTGCAAGAACAGGCCGCCAAGTTTAAATCATCCTCACGTCTTTATTTCAAAACTAAAAAGAAACTTTAACTGAAAAGATTCAAGGTTAAAGTCTCAGCAAAAAAAATAAAAGTTCAGCATTTCAGCAAAGGTGTTTTTATTTGTCAAATTTTTCTGAGATTGTAAAAAGTTTGTTCTTCATTTAAGCAAAAAAAAAAAAAACAAATAATGATGACGGGTTTATTTTTTAAACATTTGGAACAAAAGCAAACAAAATAGGAGTACAAAATTTATATTTTTTAATAGAAACAGAGCCGTAAAAACATAAATAACTTTAAAAACAAAAGGCTAAAACACAATCTTGAATAAAATGTATGTAGGAGAGAAGAATATCAACACTGACAAGACAGAAAATTATCATAAACGCTTTAAATATGCTCAAAACAAAAAAAAGAACTCTATAAAAATAAAGTATTGAATAATATTTTAGCTGAATCTAACCTACATTTAGGTCTGTTACAAAATAAAAAAAATAATGCTGGATGATAATTTTTTTCTAATACGTATTGCGATAAATCATATTATTGTAATATGGAGACCTTTTTCCAACTAATGATAACGGCACAAAAACGCAAATATATCCTCTCAACCCACCGGTTCAGACAAATTAGAGGTTCGTCATTTGGTTTAAATCCAAAAAACTCCCACGCTGCAGCGTTCGTGTTTGGCTTTGACACCAAATTAATTAATTAATAAATTTTCAAAACAGCGTTTCTCTGGCTCTCCCTCACCAGAGCGTAACCTGACACCAGCTGGGTAAATTAATCAATCATGTGATTAAAATTTATCGCACGATTAATTGATTGATTAATTATCGTGACAGGCCTAACTACATTTATACATGTTTTTATATAAATTTTAACCAAAAGACAGCAGAGGCAGCCACAGTGGATGAGGTGAATAAATGAGAGGCTGCATGTGAATCAGTTACAGGGAGGATCTATTTAAGAAAAAATATCATTACCCATATGTTTATAATATATTTACATTTCAAATTTGTAATCTAGTGGGAGCTTTGCTGGTGCGTGAATCACTTTCAGTGTGAAACACACGAGGAGCTGATGGTTTGCTGAAGAGACGTAAACTCAGACGATCGCTGCTTTTACTTTCATTTTTTTAATCCACTAGTGTCATTGTCACTTTTAAATAACAAAAAAAAAAAATAATAAAAAAAAAAAAAAAGGCTAGCGAGGTGTGAAAAGTTATTAAATAGTTGCAGAAAGTCGGTGTTGAAAGTATACGAAGCAAAAATCTGAACGTTAGCTCCTCCCATCAGTCCCCTCAGCGTGTTTCTTAAGGAGGAGAAGCTCAGCAAAACATCGTTTGGGTTGGAGTCTCCCTGAAAAATTGAGTGCGACCTTAAAAATACTAAGAGAACTGATAAAGCTGAAGGTTGTTTGTCCGATGTTGCCCCGAGGCCGTTTTAATTCTGGGTTTCGGCACCCGTCCCTGCCTGGGATGCTTTACTTCATTTTAGTTTCTTTTTTGCAGTGCAGGATTCATTTTAAAAGTTACAGCCTGATTTTTTCCCCCTCTCTCCATGATCAATAACCAAAAACGTGCCAATGATAACTTAATTTACTCTTTTATTAAAACCTATTTTACCCAGTCAACTGTTAAAATAAAACAAGTTTCATATCCAAGTGAAGGAACTAGCAAAGCAGGCGGGGCGAGGAGTGACTACATAGTATACATCAGGGATGGGCAACTGGCAGTCCGGGGGCCGTACACTGCCCTCGTCATCACTCAGTGAGGCCCGCGAATACATCAATAATAATTTCATAATAATAAAAAAAGTAATTATACTTTTGACCGATAGAGGGCCGTACCCAAACAATAGCGGGCACGGGCCGCTTTGCAACAGCGAGGATAAAAAAGTCAAGAGCCATGGCCACTAGCAGTGGAATAAAGGGAAAACTTGACTGAGAAAGTCACATTTTTTAGACAAAATGGGAAGAAGTACGGACATGGGGATTTTTTTTTTTTTTTTTGGTCTCTTCTCATTCACACACAACAATAAACCGTGATAGCCAACGTGAGTTTTGAAACTGCAAAGCTTTGTCTTAAGCGAAAGATCAAACGTGCATCTACACAGCACCGCGTTCATAGACCAGTGTGATGCATTCGCAAGCGTCAAAAAACTATGGTGCATTCAGGAGCATGGGACATTAGATTTTTTTTAGAATAAAAAGCTAAAAGATGTGCATAATCAAAAAATAACAGAAATACAATTATAGAGCATTCAGTATTGCAAGAAAGCCAACACTGTTTCTGGATAGACACGTTATTGTATGAGTTAAGTTCTATTCCGTTTTATGCCTCTTTCCTTGTAAGTTGGAAATGTCCCATGCTCCTGAATGCATTGATATGGGCAGTTTAAATTCCTTTTTTGCAATTTTTTTTTAAAGCAAACAGTTTGTCTTTTGCTTAAGGACATGTTAAAATGCATTTATATGCAGAAAATAGTTATATGTTGGTGCAGTAAACATACAGATATAAATTCATCTAAAATTTGTTCTTATTGAGAATAATTTGCAGCGTCTTTCATATCCAATTATTTGAAGTGCGTGGTCATGTGGCCCTCCAATGGTCGTGCTGAAAAAAATGTGGCCCTTTTTATTATGGAAGTTGCCCATCCCTGGTATACATAATATCGACTAAAAACATAAATTAAAACATCATCAGCTCGACTCAAACCTTCAAACTCCGGCTTTGCTTCTTCGGTCCTCACTCCGGCCATGTGGTACTGCTGAGCCACGGACTGGGCCAGCATCCCTTCCAGCCTCTCCAGCGTGGCCTGGCCTTCCTGCGTCAGCGCCGACAAACCCTCGTCACACGTGTAGAAGGTCGGGATGTCAGCATGGCCGTGCTCTGGAGTGCAAGGGTGGAAACACGGATTAATCTCCGAGTCTTGACGCACCAGCCAAGAGTTTTTGAGAAAGTAGGATTTTTCTAAAGCTGATTTAAGCCAATAAGAAGGTTTTCACCATTACTTAAATGATTACAGTGTTTACATTTTAAACCTGGGTTTGCCTCACCGCATTATAAGCCCAGCGGGCCGCCATGCTTTACTCGCCACCCCCGCCAAGCTAAGCATAGTTTTTATTACTTGAAATGTTTGAGAGCGACATAAAACGTTGAGTAAAGTTAGTCTGGGAGAAACCCTCCATAAGCTAATGCGCTAGCTGTTATTAGCTTGGCGCACACGCTAGCTGTTATTAGCTTGGCGCACACGCTGTCAAGCTGCGCCCCTCCTTCGAGCTGCGTCATGCAACGCTCCTGGCGCTTACACTACCGCCTCCCATTACCCGCCGAGACAATTATCACCAGGATTTATTGGAGCAAACCCTGTAAACTGTTCATTTGTTAAGGATTAGCACCACTAGCATTAGTTAAATTGCAGTATCTCTGTATTCATCAAAGAAATACATAAACTTCCACAAGGCTACCAACGTTTCCAAAACCAACACGCTCCATGACGCAGAAGTTGAAAGCGGTGTTCAGTCTTCCTGTTATCGGCTGAAAGTCTCACTCTCTCTCGCTATCCCGCAGCCTGAACTTCAGACAGGTGCTGACGAGAAAATACAGATTTTAAAATATCTTGCTGCATTCTTGTAGCTTCAGTGACTTGACTTCTTCCCTCAGTGACAGCGTCGACACCAGAGAGTGTTACACTGCTGGTCGTTAGCTATGTGCTACCCGTTAGCGTGATTTGTGCGTTTCCGATCCGCTGATTGAACTGAAAATCCTCTGATTCCAGAAACAAGAGGCTTTTTTCTGTGTAAGGCTGTTTAACACATCAACGGTTGTCCAAATAGTTGCAACCTGAGACCACGGATCACTAAAGACGAGATATTTGTGTTGAATGCTAACATGGTATGGTCGTCGACTTGTGGGTGACGGCGGCCATGTTGGTTATAATGAAGGACATTGGTGCAGGACTACAACCTTCGTTAGTACAGAAGTTATTTTAACGCTCCACACTGAGGCATTTAAGGGTTTCTTTCAGAGTGTTATCAATAAAGCAACATGAGTCTCCCCAGGTTTGGATGTTTTTCTAGGATCTTTCATCAGATCTTCAATCTGTTTATATATTAAACATTAAAAGTTGTGATCTTGTGAAGTGATGAATTTTGCACATCTTACCTGCCTCTGCAAACATCAAGTCAGACAACCGGTGCATGGAGGGAAGGAAAACAAGAAATAAAGGCGTGTTAGCATTTTTATTTACTGCACAAATAATTATGACAATCTCCAGAGCAAATTACGGTTTAAAGAAAATAAAAATAAATAAAAATAAATCAACACTATGGATTTTGTTCCCCCTCACCAGCCTCTTCCACGTCATACTCCTCTCCCTCAAAGTCGTTGTCAGAGTCTTCATCGTCCGGGTCGGGATGAAGGGCCTGGCATTCACACATGGCTGAGAACATGGACTCCACTGCAGGGTGAAGCACAAACATCTGATGTTTCACGTCAAGAAGCACAACTCCGAATCCAACAGTCATTTACTTCAAAAATAAAATATAGCTTTTGGTTTCCAAGTAATTTAATGGCATACATTTATAAATAAATAAATAAATTGAGCAGATCTGTAACACACAGTAAAACTCCTGCAGATAAGTCAGATGATCTACTTGCTTTAAATTAAAACATAGAATATCTTAACGAAACATGCAGAAAATAGTTGTTGTTGATCAGAAGAAGGGCCTCAGATGTTTACCTCAATAAAATAAAAATGTTGAAAAGTTTTATTATTTAGGTCGAACGTTGCTTGTCTAGAAAAATGTTTTTAGTCTATTCCCAGCAACAAAGACGAGAACCTTATTTGCCTCATTTAGCTAAGGTTAATGATGGATGTGCCCAAGTTGTGTTTTTGAATAAGTGGGTGACGGATGTTTGTTGCCCTACCGGTGCTCGCTGTAGAGTTTAAATGAAACGATAAGAGCATGACTAATCAAAGAAAAGTCCATTGTGTTGGACCAAACATCTCCCATTTTATAGGACAAGAATTTGTCACACAAAAAATAAAAATCCTAAAAAGTGCCCATCAGATGGAGGGTCAAATTTGAATCAGTCTTGAACTGCATGATATATCGGCATTAGCATCGTATCGGGTACACACACACAAACTGGACACGCCAGATGGGCGGTTTTACATCTGAGAACCATCTGATGTTTACCAGGTTCTAATACATTCGTTTCTGCACGGCATCCTTTAACAAAGGAGGAAGTCTGGACTTTGACAGGGCCGTTTCAACAAGCATCTTTGCTTTGGTCCCATCTTTTCTGAGGAAAATGCTCCATGTGTACGCCGCTCTTATTCAAATCCACCATTACATTTTTCTTTTCATCTTTTTTTAAGAGAGGTTTTCTCCTTCAACCTTTTTAAACAACCAATACCTACTAAAGGTCCATTCATACCCTACGTTTGGCCTACACGTTCGTATTTCTGTCCGTACGTTCTATCCGTTGACTCCTTCATACCTCCGTCCGTTGAGGTGCGCAGTAACCAATTTGTCCTCTAGGTGGCAGTGCTGGGCGCTCCCTAATTGCGGCCCATTTGGACTTTACGACATCCCCTGTCATGGCCAGAGCCTCCCCGATTTCCTGAAAGCTATTCATAACTTTTTGTTTGTCCCTGTGCCCCGGACACGACATCATATATGTGTGGGTAGTTGCGGACAATCTCCGAAAGTCGTTCCTCGAATCCCGCCATTGTTTAAAGCCCAGAATTCTAACCTTCTTCTTGATTTTGTTGACATGTTGTACTGCAATCTCAATAGCGCCCCCAACGTTTCCGGTAGTATTGCTCCGTATTGATCCGTTTCATCCGTAATCGTAAGCTCCCAATTTTCGTGTCAAAATACGGACGAAATCGACGGTTAGAACGTATGAAACACTCCACACGTATCCGTCTTTTACGTGAGGCATGAATGGGCCTTAAGTCTGTCCAATTTGTCCTGACATGAACTCCAACATGCTAACTGGGGCATTTGGACATTAGGCTCTAAGCATTTTTTTTCTATTAGCATTGCAGACTGATCTTAAAGGTGGATTTGCTGGAACGTCAACTCTTGGTATAATTGGCAACCGTCTGAATTTCTCCCTGTGGATGATTGACGTGAAGTTGTTTGGAGGCGGCCTTATAGCATTTACCAGATTGGTGGACAGCAACAGCTTCCTTTCTAAGGCAATAGCTGATGTCTTTCCTTCTTGGTGCTAAAACTAACGGCTTTTTCTACATGGAAGCGACACAATCTGATGTTTTGGCTTTTTCCCCAGCGGCTGAAGCAGGGCGTCCTGAACCCATCGAGTCCGGCCCCCCAGGGCGCTCACTCACATGACGTCTTGTCGGTCGGCACAAACCGAATCTCTGAGATCACCCCTTCGTCGTCGTCGTCGTCGTCCCCTCCGCTGCTGCTGCCGTCATCCTCCTCATCACCTGCTTCCTTCTCGGCCATTTCTGCCTCATTCTCCTCTGTGAAAAGAGAAATCGATCAGGTATGCGTCAACGTACCGCACACCGTTAAAACCCCAATTAGGGAACAGATGAACAGGAAGAGCGCATAGAAAGCTTCCCATAAAAGAGGCTTTACGTGAAAACAGGTGAACGCTGAATCCCCCCCCCCCCCCTTACCGTTGAGTTTTCCGTTCACCATGACGTACAGATGTTCCTGGGGGTACGCACTCACATCCCTGGAGATGGCATGCAGCCCGATGGAGGGATATTCCAGAGAGAAACCCAACCCTGATCCATCAAACCACGACAAGCGCCTGAGAGACACAAAGAAAGGCAACTTAGACGGATTGGTTGGTGGCAGAACTCCCAAAACACCTGGAAGGAAAACTATACAGGCTTTTTAATGGAGACGCACTCTGCTTACGTTGGGTTGAAATAGGGCTGGGCCATAAATCGATTTAATCGATTAATTCGAATTTACAATTCTTTAAGATTTCATTTTTGGAAAATCTGGATTTTATTTTGCCAATACACTCATTGGGTTTCCATGAAGAGAACAGCATGTGATGCTGAATATATGTTTAGGCAAATATATTGTCAAAATATTGTTAAGTAGAAACTTTTTTTTTTACCATAATACGAGGTACTTCATTTACTTATTTACTTTTTTTTAACTTGGTTTGAAGTTCACAAGTGCAGTGAAGCCTGTTCTTAGCTCAATGTGTAAAACCACTAGCAGCAAATGTTTTGTTATATTTTCATTGTTTATAATGGCACGGCTGCCATCTCGTTTTACAAGCATGTTTCACAGCTTGTTTTTAGTTGCACTTTGAATTCAGGTCAACTCCCTGACAAAATGCTTGACATAAAAGCAAGGTTTTAAAATAATTTCTTTTTATGAAACAAAAAGGAGGAAAAAAAATAATCAATGAATCAGATTTGGTATGATAAAATCTGAGATTTATTTTTTAATCCATATCGCCCAGCCCTAGGTTGAAAGAAAACATGAAAAGAGAGGATCTGTTCTTAAAAAGCTGCCATCTTCAAAAATACATCATCTAAAATTTCCAACGAGAAGACACTTTCCCCATCAAAGTTGAAAACCTTTATTCAAACGTGTTTTGAAGCAAAGATGCAAGGTATGCAGTATTACCGTATTTTCCGGACTATAAGTCGCTCCGGAGTACAAGTCGCACCAGCCATAAAATGCAAGAACAGACATGTCATCTTGAAAGACAATTTTAAATAAAAATAGAACGGAGTCGACAACAGGCTGAATAATTGTACGGTTAGCTTACGCTACATGACAACTGAGAACGTGCCTGGTATGTTAACATAACATATTAAAAGCTATTCAGATAACTATAGCATAAATAAAATGTGAAGAAGTTAACCAAAGCGCCCGTGTCACTCCAAATAACTAAAATCTAGTGAAATCTTCATCCTCTGTGTCACTTTTAAATAACTCCGTTAACTCCGGAGGTAGAAGATGCAGCACTTCCGCTTCTACGTCGCTTACGTCTGATTCAACACAGGCCTAGAGCGCCCTCTTGTGGTTTGGTGTGAAAATAACAGGTGTAATGATATACCGGTAAAAATGTGTAATAATTTCACACATAAGTCGCTCCAGAGTATAAGTCGCACCCCCGGCCAAACTATGAGAAAAACTGCAATTTATAGTCCGGAAAATACGGTAGTTTAGATTTAGCTGCGCACCCCTTCAGTGTCCCAACTGGGTTAACGCACCACCAATCTTCAAAAAAAAAAAAAAAAAAAAAAAGTATAATTCAGCTGCAGTTACAATAACACAGTCATAACAAAGGTTGTGGAAATAAAATAGACAGAATTTGAATTAAATTGCTATAAAGTTGCACACAACAGAATCCTGAGGGGTTTTCTGGTGCATCGGTGGCTCAGAGACAGAAAGAGACGCTCAGATCGGTCAAACCTCCACATCCTGAAACGTCTCTGAAGCAGAGACCGTCCAGGTGGATTCACAGACTAAACTCTGATGATCTACCTGTGCGTGTTCTCACTTTGTTCATTTCCTATAGCAGCTTCTAAATCTGAGTCTGACTCACAATTTACGCCGCAGAATACAAACACAAAGAAGTTTAATTTGATTTTTGTCTGATGACGAGAGACAGACAGAGAGAATACTTTGGTAAAGCGGCACAGAGTAACAATAACAGAGCACCGGCCTCCATAAAGCTGTTATTAATCAGAGAAACAAAAAAATTTAATTTTCCTGATTGTTTCACAGCAGGTAAACACGCCCATGGTAGCACACCTCAGCTCCACCACAGGTTTACCTGTTTCTGTCTGAATAGGCGCTAAAACTGCATCTTTAAAATTAACTGCACCTGTCCATTTCCTCTCTTCCTTCATCACTAACTTTGACCTTAGATGTTTCACCTGCATGACAGTTTCCCTGATTTCAGCCAATTGAGCATTTTTGCGAGAATGATTTAAGCAGAGACCACAAGCTAGATGCGCCTATACAGCACAATGTGCAGAAGATAACTTCCTCAATATTTAATCTTAAAATGAGTGGAGGAAGACTTCATCTAAATAGATTTTTGTGTAAATACATTTTTTTAATTTATTACATTTACAGTTTTTGATTTTAATTTTTACAAAAGGTGCAGGGGGAGGGGGGACCACTGAGCTATATTATACACTGGAGTGCTAATCGCCGGCTGTTCAAACGAGTGGCTTTGAAGCCACCAGCCGCCATATTGGTACTCCCTATTTCCCCCCAGTAACTAGGGAATATGTGCGCTACAGCATCGAATAACGAGGATTTTCTCATGTTCAGGGGGGACTTAAAACTTTTAAAATGTCAAATGCCATATAGTTTTACGTTATGTTCTAAAACTATCAAGTACTAAAAAAGTCATGTGCTGAAATATTTTGCATTTTATTCATTTAAATATACATATATAACATTTATAAACATATAAATAACAATATACAAAAACATATATGTATACATATATACATATACACATACTTATATATACACATATATATATATTTAATATGAATAATATGTAAAATATTTCAGCACCTAATTTCCTAGTAGTTGATAGTGTTAGTACATCCACTGACTGTAGAATTACCTGTGAAACGTTTTCACTCAGCCAGAAAACTGCTTGTTGTTGCAACCAAATCCTATGGGATTCTGTGAGAGTAGGGAGTAGCAAGATGGCGGCCAGTGACTTCAGTTTTTCGGCAAAATCAGCACTCCAGTGTATTATATAGCTCAGTGGGGGGGAAAAACTGGTTGTTTTTCCAACCAGTGAATGCATCAAACCATAAAGCAACATGTTAGCTCTAGGGCTGTCATAAACAATTTAAAATTCAATTATTCTGACGATTAACCGAGTCATCGTATAAAAAAATTGACAATCTGCAGATTTTTCACATAATTACTTAAGCTTATTTCATGAGTAACAGAAATAAAAGGGGGAAAAATGCAAATTAGCAAATAATGCAATTGTTTTTTGAATAACAAGGATAAATCTGCAGCTAAAAGGTTCTAGGATCAAAATGTTAAAAAGTTCAGCACTTTCTGGTCGACTTAACATCAATCACCTGCCTCTGGAGTGGAAATGATCACAAACAAAAAAGAAAATACATAAAGTTTCACAGGAAAAAACTGAAAAAATCAATTAGAGAGACAGCAGAAATGTTAGGAGTGGCCAAATCAACAGTTTGGTACATTCTGAGAAAAAAAAAAAAAAAAGAGAGAGCACTGGTGAGATTGTGAACTCAAAGAGGCCTGAATGTCCACAGAAGACAACAGTGGTGGATGATGGCAGAATCCTTTCCATGGTGAAGAAAAACCTTCACAACATCCACTCACATGAAGAAGACTCTCCAGGAAGTAGGTGTATCGGTATCTAAATCTACCATAAAAAGACTTCATGAGAGTAAATACAAAAGATTCACCACAAGGTGCAAACCATTAATCAGCCTCAAAAACAGAAAGGCCAGAATTGACTTTGCCTAAAAACACATGAAGAAGCCAATCCAGTTCTGGAAGAGCATTCTTTGGACACATGGGACTAAAAATCAACCTGTACCAGAATGATGGGAAGCAGAAAGTTTGGAGAAGAACCGGAACAGCTCATGATCCAAAGCACATCTTCTGTAAAACATGGTGGAGGCATTGTGATGGGACGGGCCTGCATGGCTTCCTGTGGCTCTGGGTCATGTTTATTGATGATGTGACAAAAGACAGAAGCAGCTGGGTGATTTCTGAAGTGTATAGAGATAAACTTTCTGCTCAGAATCTGCCAAATGCAGCAAAGTTGATTGGACGGCGCTTCACAGTACAGCTGGACAACGATCCAAAACATACTGCAAAAGCAACACAGGAGATTTTAAAAAGCAAAGAAGTGGAATATTCTGCAATGGCAGAGTCCATCACCAGAGCTAAACCCAATAGAGCATGAATTTAATTTGCTCAAGACAAAACTTGAGGCAGGAAGACTAAAGACAGCTGCAGGAAAAGCCTGTTAAAGCATCACTAAGGAGGAAATCCAGCATATGGTGATGTCCAGACTTCAGGCACTCATTGTCTACAAAGGGTTCCCAAATAAATACTGAAAACTAACATTTAACTTAGGGTTTTCTTTATTTGTCCAGTTCCTTTTGAGGCCCTGAAATGAGGAGCGTTTGTATAAAAATAGGCTAAAATTTCCACATGTTTAGTTCCGCCCCTTGAAATATAATTACACCTTAAAAGTCTGCACATTGTAGCTGTTTAATTTTAAATCCAACGTGGCGGCGTGCAGAGTCCACATATTTCTGGGTGTAACTGTATTTTCTATAAACGTGTCTCCTATGAGGCTGGGACGCCAAACAGTCAATTATTTAAAACCAGGTAAGTTTCCACTGAAGCTCCCTGCAAATAAAAGCATCCTATTCGATATTTTTAATCAGCATTTGTACATATTTCCCCAGTTTCTGCATCAAAACAGTTCATTAAACGCCCAACCTGTGGAGGAAAACAAGCGCCATGTGTGTCACTCACGTTTCGGCGACGTACAGCGTGCCGCAGCCCAGCCTCTGGCCGTCCAGCACCGCCGTGGTGTCGGCTTGCTCGTGTCGCACTCCCTCGGTGGGAGGGTGGATGTTTTTCAGGAGAACCATGGTCCGTGGAACCGTCAAACCGTGCTCGGCGCCGAATCTGGACACGAAACAAGGAGCTCTGCGACCAACTCCGTGCCTAATCTGGCTAATTTATCCCGAGATAACTTCTCTTTAAATACGTGCGCGCGAATAACGGCAGGAGAGGCTAAACCGTAGCCGTTATTTTTGTAGCCTTTCGCCTCCCGGGTAAACCGAACCAGGACACGTCGCTTGGAGAATTAATTATAGTCTCATGGACCGGAAAGTTGGCCCGTCTGCTAGCTAACCGCTGTCCCTGTTGATCCACACGGCGTCGGCCTGCGTCGAGCTGAAATAACGCGGCTTGTTCCGTACGTCAAAAACAAATCACGTGACTCACGCAGGCCAGGCGGTTGGTGGGAGCAACGCGGACGTTCGTACGTTACTTCGAAATTCACGTACGTGTTTCTACGTAGTAACAACGACGTTTTTATTTGGTGCACAGGCGCCCTCCAGCGGTTGTAGCGTGCAAAACCACCCAGAGTCAAAAATTCAACTAATGATTTGTTCAATAAACATTTATATATGTAATTGTATTAATAAAACATTTGTTATAAATGTAACTGTGATGAATTATATAATTATGTATATGTATAAGTTCCTAAGTACATAATTAAAGGAAATAACTGAAAAAATAATGGAAGGAACTGACACAAATTTAAAAGTTTATGTATAAATATGAATATAATTATGTAAAAAAAATTATACTTTTAGTTTATATTGCTTTTGTGTTAGTTTAAAGATTCTATTACAATTTGAATCCAAGTGAAAAACAAAACCTACACTCATTTTAAGTAAATTGTGTTTTTATTTTGTGTGAAACATAAATAACCAGACAGTTTCTATGTATTATTTTAATAGTGTTTATTCTAAATGTCAATATGATGCATATTTTGGACTTACATGCCTTTTCTAAGTTTTAACACAACTCCACACATATGTAGCACACTGAACAACCATGGGCACCCCTGGTAAAGAGCTGCTTTAAAATAAATAGGGGCAGCAGCTCGGTCCAAACAACATAACTTCTGTCTTGTTCTCATTTAAACCAAGGAAGTTCAGGGAAAGCCATGCTTTAATGTCCTTAAGCCAGTGTGTGAGTTAATGGACAGTGTTGTTTTGTGCCAAGGGGAAATAGATCTGGCAATCAACAGCATAAGAGTGAAATGAAATGTCATATTTTCTAAAAACAGAGACAATCCAGAGACGGGAGTTGAACCAAAGACTTTTTTTGTAGGTGCAAACTGCCTTATGAAAGCTGAGGTCTTTCTGTGTCAGAAATTACCAGAGGTTTGTATTTTTGTATTACTCTTTTTATATTGTAAAGACAAATAACTTTTAGTCAGCCACTATTTTTCTGTACACACTCAGTTCTCTTCAGTCTATTGTTCCCCAACATGGAGGCTCATGAGATGAATGATGTTTAACGCACACTAACACACCTAAGAGCAATTTAGAGCTGCCATCTGGATTGTTGTTGGACTGTAGGAGGAAACCGGAGCCTGGAGCTATAATGACAATAAACATTCCTCAGGTGTGAAGGATTTTCCACCAGAAAAGTAAATCTCTCTGCATTAAACTTAAAAACAATGAATACATGCTCCAGAATCATAAAAGACTTAAACTTAGACTTTATTGTCATTCAGCTTCATATTACCAATGTACATTTGAGCTAAGTCTTGCTGCACGGCTCTATTCTATTTGCACAGCACGGCTTTTCTGCAATATTTCTACATGCATACCATCCTATTGTAACAACTTAATAAATAAATGCTTAAAAGAATATTTTATATTTTAACTCTAGAGCTGTTCACAGTTTAGTGCTGCGTCCAACACTACAGTCCTCGTCGGTTTCCTCTCCAAGGCTGCGTGATAAATCTGACGCCCTCCTCTTTGGTTCATCCACTCGCTGCTCTTCATCCTCCTCCTCTACCTCAGCGGGGATCCTAACGGGTGCGTCGTTCTCAGCCGCCCCAGGATTCTCATAGAAGCCTTCCTCGCAGATGGAGGAGGAAGATGAAGAGGTGGTGGTTGCTGTGGGGTCGGTGGGCGTCGGCACGGCGTTGAAGGCGATGAAGCCCACCAGGATGACCACGAGGGAGACCAGGTAGAGTCCGGAGAACTGAGGAGACGCAGAGAGCAAAGACGTTATGGCTACAAATTCATAAACAAAGATCAAAGTTACAGAGAGGAAAGACTGTGGCAGAACAATCATCTACTGTAAGCGATGGAGATAAGATGTAAAAAATATCAGAACCAGCTTTCACCGCCAACTTAGTTCAAACCAGGAATTTAACTCTCAATTTTGCTCTCAATGAAGATATTGTAGTACAACTAAGTAAAAATAAAACAGAATATAAGACGGTCTGGGCGGCTGTTTTTTATTTTATCAATTTTTTGGCCCTGAAGACAAATGTCCAATTCAGTTGGTGTCCAGGTTGTGTGGGGTTAGCTGTCCTTTTCCTGATCCTAGACATGTACAAGTCCTGGATGGAGGGAAGATCAACCCAGTTCTTCTCTGCAGACCTGATTGTTCGTTGTGGTTTGGATCCGTCCCGTTTTTTTCTTGTTTTTTTTGTTAGTTCTTCCGGTGTGTTTGGTTCCTTGTATGAGTGAGTTGGTGTTTCAGAGAAGATCCCTGCACACCTGGAGCAAATCTCCTGATCAGGCTGACTGGTGCTTAAAAGGAGCTGCAGGATTATCTCTCTTTGCCAGATGATTATCTGTGATGGTGTTCACATCCAGTTCCCGAGCGTTAGTGGGTTTTTGTGAGAATTGTTGACTTTATGATCTTCATCTCAGGATTGTTTTATTTTGCTGTGCTTCAGGCCCTTTTTGATGATCACAAGTCTTCCTTTGGCTTGGTGGCAAAGGAAGACTTGTTGCAGCTTTGTGGTATCCTCAGTCTGCTTTACTTGCATGTCCGCACTCCAGCGTGTTGCTCACTCCAAGGAAAACAAATTATGATAGAATTAATTTGACTATTTTCAAATAGTCAATATAGTCAAACTAAATACAGTTCATCACAGTTTCAGACATTTTACAAAAACACTTATTATCGTCACAACACATTTCTCTGCTTTCTGCAACGATAAGAGAGAGAGTAAATCAATACACATACATAGTAAAATGAAATAGTACCCACTGGTCTACAAATATATGATTAACACAATAAACCTAATGAACAATAAACTAAAGTAAAGAAAGATCGGGCATATAAAATACATTACAATAAAACCTTAAAACTTCTTAGTAGTAAAGAGTATATACGTAATAAATGCAATGAACTTAGTATATAATAGTAAAATAGTAAGATAGAAAATAGTAAAAGTAGTAAATAGTAAAAATAATTCTATCAATATTTTATGTTATTTACTATGTTCATTGCATTTATCATGTATATACTCTTTACTACTAAGAAGTTTTAAGGTTTTAGTTATTCAGAAATTAAAGTGTATTTCATGTGACTGATCTCTCTCTCTCTCTCATTACAGTGTTTGTGTTTATTGTGTTAATCATGTATTTGCTGGAATATATAGACCAGTGGTTACCATTTTATTTTACTATGTATGTGTATTTATTTACTCTCTCTCGCTTATCGTTGCAGAAGGCCTGAAGAAAGCAGAGAAATATGTTGTGACGATAATAAGTGTTTTTCTAAATATGTCTGAAACTGTTAGGAACTGTTTTCAGCCATCTGGACTGCTTACGCATAACTGTACTGTGTGAACTGCTTGGTGTTATCTCGAAGGTCACAGAGTGTTTCGCTTATCCCTACCCCTTAGCTTGACAAATGTAACCGGGGATTCATTTGGAAATAAAAAGAGAGGAGGCGACGGAGTTTTAGAGCAAGTTTGGAGATTTGTATTAAGAATCTCCGTTGACTCTCCTTGCAAGTTTGAAAACTAACTCTTCTGTTTTCTCTCCTCCTTGTGTTTGTTTAATGAATGTTTTAGGTGTTTGAACCTGACAACAACAATACCGGAACCAACTACGGCCAAGTTAGTTCTCTCCTGCCGTCATTTTCCACCCCCCCCCCATATTTATTTATTTACTTATTTATTTGAATTAGAACAATGCACATTCATCAACATGTCAGCTTAAAGCATCAATGTAAATATGCCAGAATTAGCACAACAGCTAATTTGCATACGCTGTCCTAAGGCAGGTAAGAACATTAAACAAGACGACAGAGTGGACACAAACAGATAAGATGCCAATAACATAAAATCACAATAAAATTAGGTTAACAGGCCCAAGGAAACAGATCAATTCACCTGTGAACATATGTCTGGTAAGTTTTCTACCAATATTTCAAGGAGATTTTAAAACTTATGTAGGTTGCACAGCCCCTACAACGAGCTGGCAGACTCTTTAACCAATCTCTCCCCCTCTGCAGACGTACCCGAAAGTAAAAAATGTCGAGCTGACCTTGGCGGATTCGACCGCTTTACTGAACCTTTAATATATTGTAAATAAACCTTCACTTTAACTGGTCTTTTGAGTGATTCTGCATGTGGGTCAGGAAAGCACCTCAAATCATGAGTTTTGTGGATGAGCCAAACCACAGAGACTGAAAAGATGGCCGTGTTGGAGATGACCAGCAGAAGGTTTTACTCCTTGTGTTGCTGAATAAAGTCCAGTCTCTGTTGGGCCTTCCTCAGAACAACGACCATCTCAGACCCTGAGGTAGGGTGAGAGGAGGCGATGTGAGGACCATCTCTTCAGAAGTCCTCCATCACCTCCGCTGTCTTTAGCGGGCCAAGCTCCATGAGGTTCTGACTGCAACAGTGGACCACAGCTGTATGCAGTGACAGTCATAAGAACAAGAAAGTACCCCCTGTTATAATTTAATTTAGTGTTTTACAGGTCAGGACAGTAAATAAATCAGGACGATATTTTCTAGTTGCTCCCATTTTAGTGCATACTTTTGTGTATTTTGTTCTTACTGCTTTTTGTATGTACAGTTTTTATTATTTCAGTAAAAATCCTTCCATGAGTCTTCAGTTTCTGTTCATTGGTCTCCTCCCCTCAGCTCCTCTGCCTTCATTGTTCTCAGCTGCTCCTCATCTCCTGATGACCTTCTCCTGTCGCTGTCTCACTTTTACCCAAACCTCCCATCTGTATTTAAACTCCCTGGTTTTCATTTCTTCCTTCGACTTCATGCTTCCTGCAGCTCTGTTGCTCTTCCAGATTTTTGTCCTCGCTCCTCCTAATGGTTTGTTTCCCTGCCCTGTTCTTCATTCTGTAGTTTTTTTAATTGTTATTTTGTCATAAAAACCTACGCCGTCTAGTTTGTCTGCATTTGGGTCCCTCCTCAACCCAACAATGACACCATATTATCATATATTTCCATTGTCCAGACAACAATATGCTAAAATCCTTTTTGTCATGGAAGTGCCGACACTTATGACCTGGAGGCAACTTACCGTCTGAAATCCTTTTGAGGGGAATAAGGTGGGACTTTTCTGTCTTCCAGGCCTCTTTGTCTTAAAGTAATTAACAGTCAATATAAATAATTGACAGTGTAGAGTCTGTGCTTTCATGTCCTGGGGGTGTAGAGAGTGTACTTTCTGAATACAGATGACTCTGAGATTGCATGTTAACTTTAGTCGTTATTTATTGACAGTGCAGAATCTCTATAGTAATCTGTAGGTTGTTGTGACCCAGATTGGGCCTGAAGACTTTGACTGAACACAGGGGGCCCTCAGGGATGTGTACTGAGGCCCCTCATCTTCCCATTACTGACCCATAACTCTACACCAACACACAGTTTCAACCTCTTTATCAAGTTGGGTCCCATTAGGAGAGGCAATGAGACTGCGGTTGCTTTATTCAAATACCTCACTGCATTCTGTTACCTCTGCCTAATTTATTGCCTGGTTTATGTTCTAGGTATCCGAGGATCAGTAATTTAACTTGCCTGTATGTCTGGTATATGTGGCAAAACTGACAATAAAGTTGACAAAGCTAAACTAAGACTAAAACTAACTGAATCACCACTTCTTTGTTCTAATTTCTATCTACATTTTATTCCTACTTGCTTTTATCCTGTTTTAATTTGCTATATTTTAATCATGTAAAGCACTTTGCATTGTCCCTGTACTGAATTGTGCTATATAAATAAATTTGCCTTGCCTTGCCTTGCCTAAGAGCAGCAAGAAGAAAGCCATTGTTGCAAAGTCAGAGTTAATGGGATGGAGCTAAATAAAAGGTGAGGTAAGAAACATTTTTTTTCTTACGACTGGGGCAGAGGCCAACCTTCCAGGAAGGATTTCAACACTAAACATACCACCAGAGATACAATAGACCGGATTGGATCCTAAAGTCTTCAGAGGATGGTGTCCTGCATCTTTCAGAGGCTTCCCTGATCCAACAACACTCAAATTAAATGAATGGTTCATTATCAGACCTCTGCAGAACTTGGGTACATGTTAAGGAGGTAAATCAGCCACTTGATCTGGAGCTGAATATAAATGCACATTTTTCCCATTTTTATTTTTCAAAACCTTTAAAAACCACACATTTCCTTCCACTTTACAACAATCCTCTATAATGTTTGTCTTACAAATAAACTCCCCCCAAAAAAATACAGTTTGTGGTTCCAACATGACTAATTGTTAAGTTCAGCGGGTATGAAGGCACCATGCATAGACTCTTTACCTGTTTGCAGAACGGGAATTTTCTCAGTCTCGTTCTTTTTGTTGCTCAGATTAATTTTGTAAATGTGAAATGTTGCTCACGTTGTACTGGAAGAGGAAGATCCCAAAGAAGAGGCTGAAGAGGTCAGCGGTGAGCAGGGAGAGGTTGACGGAGGTGGCGCTGCTCATCTTCATCACTATGGGCATGAAGCTGTACAGAGCGTACAAGCACAGAGCGTACGCAGAGAACAGGAGCCCTGAGAGGAGAGAAGCGTGGCTAATTCAGATAAAATCACGTTGTCCAGTAGAGAAAACACAGGAGGAGAGCTGCAGCTGAGCTGGTTCTTCACATCCAGTCTACTGTCATTATAAAACACCAGGGGGGGAAACATTTCTATCCAAAAATTACTTACAGAACTGAGCAGAAAATCTTGAATCATCTATTTTCTTTATTGTTTCTTTTTAAAGATAACAGACTTTCTTGTCATCTTGCAAAGAGGTGTTGACAAAAGTTTTTTCAGGCTTTCTGAACGTCTTAAGGAGATTTCTGTCCAGACTTTAGTTTAGTTTTTTGAAAGAATTACAGACAAAATCAAAAGAAAATACAAGAAATACCTTTAAAACACACACACACACACACACACACACACACACACACACACACACACACACACACACACACACACACACACACTGAAACTGTTCATTAAAAAAAGACTTTACAAGATTGCAAGAAAGTCTGGATCTTTCTGTCGGGTAGTTTTAAGTTGTAACAAGACCAAAGTGCAGACCAGAACTTGGGAGCAGCACAATAAAGACAATGTATTGAGATGAAAAAATCCAACTTATAAGGAAGACAGGCCATGACAAAACCAGAAGTGACGTAGCATAACGGAGGACCTGACATTAATATAGGAATGAGCTGGCTGAATATATAGAGGAAGACACAGGGGGAAGGCAGGTGGAGCAATTAGCACAGGTGAAAGGTGTAAAGAGAATTAAGCTGAGGGAGCAAGAGACCAATGATCTGACAGGAACAGGAGGAGAGCAGAACCTAACAGGAATAAAAAAGCGTTGTTTAAACAAGCCAATCGGAACATTATGATCGGATTAAGATCAATCTGAATGAAATTATAATCTGAATGAGACGGGTGGTTTATGCAGATTGATAATCCGATCAACGTGCTTATAAACGTTTGTCAGGATCAAATTATTCCGACTGATGCAAACTGACCCGGGTGCGCCTCACGTAAACGTGACATATTTCCACGTTAGTGAGTGGCGGAAATACGTCGGGAAGCAAAAATGCCGGGGCTCCGGATAAAACCTTTCTGTTCGAATAAATAAAAGAGCTCCAAACTGTTATTTATTCAGTAACGTTTCAATCGTAAATTAGAACATCGTTCTAGTCTAGCCTGGGCGCTCAGAAGACAAACAAACTCATATAATACTGCTTTGTTTGCTATTTCTTGTTGTTTAGCGAAGATGGAAGCAGTTCTTCTTCTATGGTTTTCTTTAGAGGACTTTAATAACTGCACATGTCAGAGTGGTTCTATTCTATTCTGAATAAAACTAGGGTCATATAAACGCTCATTATGATCAGATTAATTGATTGCCCATTTATAACATTGTATAACCCATCAGATTATACAATGCTGCACTATAACTGTAACTATAACTGTAATAACCAATGTGCAATAACTAATTTCCAATTCTATTTAATACACTGTGCAATAATCCTGAAAGAAGTCACTTCTGCTGCTATTGCCACCTGAATATACTGTATGTCAGTACACATGTATATAAGTCACCATGAATGTACATAAGACATCCTCTGTCTTATTTCTATTTTGTATTTTTTTATTCTTATTTTTCTTATCTACTTCTTTTTTTGATCCACTGTATAAACGAGGATACACTGTATATAACCGATGCACCTTGTCCTACTTTTGGCACCTTCTTCTGATTATTGATTACTGAGCCGATGTGACAAGTGAATTTCTCCAATGTGAGATCAATAAAGCCTATCTTATCTTATCTTATCATTTAAACCTAACCATCCGATTGTTTTTTGTTTTTCAATCTGAACACATTTCAATCCAATCGTGACATGTTGTGCTTGTAAACATAGATCAGGATCCAATAAATAGAACTGAAGACTGAAGCAGGAAAATAAGGATCTAACAGAAACAAAAGGAGCAAACTGAATCCGCAATGAACAGAAAAAATAATGACAGGAAGCCGGAAGAAATGAACAGAATCTACAGACTGTGGTGTGATGAAGTGATTTAAAAAGTTTGCATAAAACAATACATTTTAATTTTTTTAGAATAAGCCACTATAAAAGGCATCATTCAGTTTCATTCACCTGTAATTTTGGAGGATTAAAAAAAAAATCTGATCTTCTGTCTCCCATATGCTACGTATTTAAAGTTTTTTCGTGTAAAATAATAACTACCAACCAACTTGCCAGCTCCAGACGATGGCAGAGACTTCCTTTCGTTCCAGGATGACCCTGCATGCAGGAGGAAAAAAGGTCAACCTACCAGGTTAAACACGATGTTAAGGAAACTCGTGCTGTTGATGACGGCTCACATCTGGACGGTGCTGATGACGGTCCCAAACAGGCCAATCATCCCCAGGAACTCCACTCTGCTCAGATTCTTCACCGTGTACTCCTGAGAGACGTTAGACACGGCGTACAGAGCTGCACTGAGCAGCACCAACCCGTCACCCAACAAGATGTTGGAGGCTGCAGACACAGGAGAAAAAACAGTGGCGTCAGCAAATACTGTTAAACCTCTAAATGCTATGTGGACCAGAACATCAGGATAAGAGATGTAGTCCAAGCAGAATTAGGATAACTTAACTTTGGAGAAACAACCGATTTAATTCAGTAAAATTTTATTTATATAGCGCCAATTCGCGAAACATGTCATCTCAAGGCTCTTTCCAAAGTCAGACTCCATCAGATCCTCCAGGTTGGTGAGAAAGTTTCCTCTCTAAGGAAACCCAGCAGGTTGCATCAAGTCTCTCCAAGCAGCATTCACTCCTCCTGAAAGAGCGTAGAGCCACAGTGGACAGTCGTCTGCATTGTTGATGGCTTTGCAGCAATCCCTCATACTGAGCATGCATGAAGCGACAGTGGAGAGGAAAACTCCCCTTTAACAGGGAGGAGAACCTCCAGCAGAACCAGAACCAGGCTCAGTGTGAACGCTCATCTGCCTCCACCCACTGGGGCTTAGAGAAGACAGAGCAGAGACACAGAAAGCACAGAAGCTCACATTGACCCAGGAGTACTTTCTATGTTAGAGAAGACAGAGCAGAGACACAGAAAGCACAGAAGCTCACATTGACCCAGGAGTACTTTCTATGTTAGAGAAGACAGAGCAGAGACACAGAAAGCTCAGAAGCTCACATTGACCCAGGAGTACTTTCTATGGTAGATGGTAATAGAGGATGATCTGCCTCCCCTGATGATGTCACAGCTAACAGAACACCAGACCAGGTGTACCTTCTATGAAGAGAAAAAGAGAGAGAACAAAAAGTTAAAAGCTGAAATAACAACAAACAATGCAGATTGGAGAACAGTAGGAGAACTCAGCAGAGAGAGAGAAATAGATCCTGTTGTCCTCCAGCAGCCTAAGCCTATAGCAGCACAACTACAGAGGTAGCTCAGGGTAAGAACAAAGAAGAACAAAGAAGCTTTTAATAACTGAACTCAGGAGGCAGGAAGAGAACAGGGTGAGGATGACAAAGGATCTAATGGAGTAACTTAGCTGTGGAAGGTTTAAACCAGGCAGTTTCAACATTGAACGCTACACAGGTGAGAAAATTAACAGGCGAGGAAGAGCTGCGAGAGACTAAGCTGAGACACTGAGGGAAGCGAGTAATATTAAGAATAGGATTTCCTTTATTGGTCCGCAATGGGGAAGTTCGGGTGTGACAGCGGCAAACACACAGTTACAAACAATTATTAGCAATGAAAAAAGAAGAAAAAAGAACAAACTGGTCTAATCTAAGATTAGCTCTGAAGCAAGGGTCACCAACATGGGGCCTGCAGGAACCAGGTAGCCCTTGAGGATCATATAAGGTGCCTTCAAGCCCGTTAAAAAATAGCCCAACCCTCCAGTGACCTGCATCTAAAATGTTATTTTGTTTAGTAGCTCTTCCTTTTTCATCATACTTGTACTTACAAAGATTTAAAAACGATACATGCATCAAAAATGTGTATATTACGTAAAGTTAATGTGAGCTTTGACTCTTCTGGTTCAAAAGTCAGTACAGGTAGCCCTTCATAGGACACGGTAGCAGTGAAGAAGAAGCTCTCAACTTCTAAAAGGTTGGTGACCTCTGCTCTAAAGAATCATCAAGAATAGAGGATAAAAAGTATCTATCAGAGTAGATATTGCACAAAGCTGTAGATAAGGCCCCAGCCTATTTACATACACACGATTATATAATATGCAAAAAGCATGATAGTGCAGCAGCATCCCGACGTAGCTGAGGCATGTGCAAGTTACCTTAGCATCTGGGAAACTGTAAACGATAAATGAACGGATGAGAACGCGTGCAACCATCAGCATGATGTCAACAGTTATTGAGTTTGTTGTAAGCAGCAGAGATTACAAAGTCTGACTGCAGCTGGGAGGAAGGACCTGCGGAAGCACTCCTTAGAGCATCTAGGATGCAGCAGTCTGTCACTAAGAGCTCTGCAGCTCTGCAACAGTTACCCCCCTAACCCTCGTTAGTAAAGCACTGAAACGTGGAATGCTACAAATGGACCAAAATCACCAAACCAAGTCAAAAATCAAACCCGTCTTGACAAAGCAAATCAAAAAATCAAAATGCAGAAAATGAGGCCAAATAAACTGAGTACGTCCTCTGCTTTTTGTTTAAAAAAAACTGTGTTAAACCCTCCCAGGAGTTCTTACTGGAGCCCTGGTCTCTTCCAGCCAGCAGGTCGGCCCCCACCATGGCCCCCACTCCCAGCAGACAGAGGCAGACCGCCACGTAGTGGATCAGCTTGTATCGGGTCTTCAGGATCCACCAGGACAGAACCATCAGCACCGGGATCACAAAACAGTCCAGCAACTGCAAATTGATTCAGGAAAAAAAATTAATCAATCAAGTAAATAGAGTCACAGTAAGAAGAAAGTACACCCTACAGACTGCAGTCCAACACGTTAAAAATCCCCCTACTGTTACTAGCTCATCATACGTTATGTACGTTTTCACTTTAATGCTATTGCCTATTTGCACACTATTATCTCAGAATATCTAAATGCACCTTTCATTATTTATCTGTGACTAATTAAGTTATTTTTACTTTTAAAAAAATTTTTTTTTATCTTTTGAGCGCTATAATGGGGGAAACAGGCACTGTGACCCTTGTTCATCAGCTGTTTGTTTGTCTTTTATGTGTACTCCTAGCCGGAAAGGCCAAAAAGAAATGTCACCACGGTAATAAGCGGTGACAATAAAGAATCTTTGAATCTTTGAACAGGTAACAGCAAAAGTTACTTTGTTTTCCACAGTTAGTTAAAACAAACATTTGCTCAAAACCACATTCAAAACTCCTTATTTAGTAAACGCACATGAAGCCTAAATGAAAAAGCTGTGAGTGAAAATGTAAGTACACCCTTTGAGCTTCAGTTGTTTGTTGTTTCAGTCTCTCACATCCATCCGTCCATCATTTGTACCCGCTTCTCCGGGCATCCTCATAAACCCTGGACAGGTCGCCAGTCCGTCGCAGGACAAACAGCCATGCATGCACATTCACACCTGAAGGCAATTAAGAGGCCTTTTAACCTAACAGCCATGTTTTTGGACTGTGGCGAAGAGAACCCGGAGAGAACCCACATAGAACCTGCAAACTCCATGAAGAACGACCCCTAAATTTGGATTAAAACCCTGTTAGCTGTGACATCATCAGGGGAGGTAGATCATCCTCTATTACCATCTAACATAGAAAGTACTCCTGGGTCAATGTGAGCTTCTGTGCTTTCTGTGTCTCTGCTCTGTCTTCTCTAAGCCCCAGTGGGTGGAGGCAGATGAGCGTTCACACTGAGCCTGGTTCTGGTTCTGCTGGAGGTTCTCCTCCCTGTTAGAGGGGAGTTTTCCTCTCCACTGTCGCTTCATGCATGCTCAGTATGAGGGATTGCTGCAAAGCCATCAACAATGCAGACGACTGTCCACTGTGGCTCTACGCTCTTTCAGGAGGAGTGAATGCTGCTTGGAGAGACTTGATGCAACCTGCTGGGTTTCCTTAGAGAGGAAACTTTCTCACCAACCTGGAGGATCTGATGGAATCTGACTTTGGAAAGTGCCTTGAGATGATGTGTATCATGAATTGGCGCTATATAAATAAAATATAATTGAATTGAATCAGAAACCTCCAAGGATATACCTAATTTATTTCATGAAAGCAAGAGGGGTGTACTTAATTTTCACACATGGCATATAGTATAAAAGAAGGTTATGAGTCCCTCTCATTGTTTCTAATGTTCTCGTTGGTATTAATGCAGCACCACTTTGATACTTTACTGCATAACTGGACAATAAATGAGGAATAAATACCACGCGATAGAAAAACACAGACCTAAATACTGCTGGAGATGATGAACGAATAACTACACAGCTAGACTAAATTCACAACGAACTGACTCTATTTTCAAACAAAACGTGTCCAAAGTGATAAAATCAACACAAAAGAAAAATAAAGACAATAAAGACAGTTTGTTCTGTCTGTAAGAGGTCAGAAGTCTTGTAACCCTGTCCTCACCTGCACGCTGGTGAGGGTGGTGTACTGGTAGGCTTTGACCACGGTGTAGTTAGCCTCCACGTCCACCAGACCCAGCAGCAGGTACTTCCACCATCTCCTCTTGAGAATCTGCAAGATATTTCCATCCCCTGCATTTTAAAGGGGATCACCCCGGAGTTTCAGTAATCACGTGTTTGTTTCTCCAGCAGGAATGAGGACAGTTACTCAGACAATTAAGAAAACGCTGATCAGATGAAACAACTCTCATGTTTCTGTACAAATGAATTGTCTCGTCACTGAAAATCTGATAAACTTCTAAAAAAGTTCACATAGAAATATTAAAAAAATGCACTGTAACATAAAAGTAGCACCTTAGGCCCAGTTTATACAGTTTATCTGCAACAAAAGTTGATATTGGGGTGAATTACACTTTAAACCCATCATTCTGCATCGCTTCCTCTCTTTTTAGACATTTCTGGGTTGTTTTAATGTGTTGCGGGAAAACTGACATCTAGTGGCAGAATGCTGTTACTACAGTTAAAAGAAATCAACATTTGCTACAGGAGGCACAGTTTTAGCCACTTTATACAATTTAAAAGGATATATACCTCTACTTTATGACATGATATGCCTTTTTTGGCTCTTGAGGGCCGGATTCGGTCCACGGGCCTTGAGTGTGACACACGTGGGTTATAATGTTTGGAAAAAGCAGCAAAAGTCCAAAGAAATCTTATTTTTAGTTAGAAAAATTTCAGAAGACCTTACAAAATCAAACTATTGATCCAGTCAGTCCTGCATATTTATCCATCCATCCAAGGCGTTTCCAGGCCAGACCTGATCCGTTGTTGTTTTTTCCATTGAGTGTATTTTGAACCACTACAAAACAAATCTACCTACGGGTACAAATGCAAAAACCTTGAACCTTGAAGTCCGGCTAGCCTGGCTGCTTGTAGATAATATGCAGGAATTAGAGTTGCAAAACCCCAGTATGCAGCTTATATTGACAAAAAAGTGAGACGTTTTAGATAAAACAAGGTTTCAGGGTACCGGCTATGGCGCTACCTCTCCTGCAGAACAGCATGGTGGTGTAGGTGACACACAGCAAAACGTAGTTCAGGAAGCTCTGCAGCATCGGCGTGTTCAGGTGGAACTCAGTGGCCAGGTACTGGGAGGAGACCGCGGTACCACAGATGAGCCCGGCCAGACCCTGACCCATGGCCAGCGTCTTGGCAAGCTGCCTGTGAAAAAACATATATATTCATCAATGGTCAGAGACAACTATACCTGCACAATTCCCAGACTCGTGAATGTGACTAAAATCTTAAAGGAAATTTTGTTTAAATGGAAAAACACACAAAAAACTCAAAATACAATACAATAATTCAATTCAATTTATTTATATAGTGCCAATTAACATCACGTCATCTCAAGGCTCTTTCCAAAGTCAGACTCCATCAGATCCTCCAGGTTGGTCAGAAAGTTTCCTCTCTAAGGAAACCCAGCAGGTTGCATCAAGTCTCTCCAAGCAGCATTCACTCCTCCTGAAAGAGCGTAGAGCCACAGTGGACAGTCGTCTGCATTGTTGATGGCTTTGCAGCAATCCCTCATACTGAGCATGCATGAAGCGACAGTGGAGAGGAAAACTCCCCTTTAACAGGGAGGAGAACCTCCAGCAGAACCAGAACCAGGCTCAGTGTGAACGCTCATCTGCCTCCACCCACTGGGGCTTAGAGAAGACAGAGCAGAGACACAGAAAGCTCAGAAGCTCACATTGACCCAGGAGTACTTTCTATGGTAGAGAAGACAGAGCAGAGACACAGAAAGCTCAGAAGCTCACATTGATCCAGGAGTACTTTCTATGTTAGATGGTAATAGCGGATGATCTGTTTATATATATATATATATATATATATATATATATATATATATATATATATATATATATATATATAATCTGTCTTTGTCTTTGTGTAAATCAAAATATAAAGGGTAGATGGGGAATCATTCTTGTTCCTACCTGGTATTTCATATATTTTTAACGGCTTTGAGGTTGGGGATTTAAATATCCCTCTCAAGAACGTAAATGTTTTATTAAATTCAAATCTGTTTTTCATGTGTGTGAAAGTTTCTTTGAAACAACATTTAAATCAAATCGGACAGAATTAAACTGACAACGTGGCGTATGTACTGACTGCTTGATGGTAACCAGAATTAGTCAACATTAGATATTAATCTGAACTAGTGTCGGCTGGAAACACTAGAGGTCGGAGTTTACAGCACGGCGATAAACTCTAATTAAAAATCAATCAATCAATCAATCAATCAATCAATCAATCAATCAATCAATCAATCAATCAATGTTTTTTTTTCATCCCTTTCCAGATCCGCAATATGTTGACCAAAGTGCTTAATAAAATCAATATAACAACAACAAAAAAACAGGGGAGATGGGAAAAAAATATAAATGGGTAGATAAAGCCATCAGAAGTGCTACCACAGTTGTAAGAATTTTAAAATCTACATTTTATTTATAGAAAAGGGCCAAGTTCAGTTAGAGATGGAAGATCTGGTGGAAGAAAAAGCTTGATCACCCAGAAGTTTCTGTTTTTCACATGGACCTGTGTGTAAAGGTTGACTGTCTGACCTGAAGGACCTGGTGCGAACAAAAAAAATCTCACTAGCTCAGATAAATGAGTAGGGGCAGGGCCACCATGAGCCCAGACATCCATTAATAACAGTTTAAAATATATCCTAAAGCGGATAGATTCTTGTTGTTGCTGTTGCAAGAGACTTAACCCACTTGAGCTGACTAAACATAACATGTACAAGCAAAACCAGTTTAGCAGCATATGTAGGTCTTAGCTGAGTCTGGGATTTAATTTTTTTAAAGAAATTCTTAAATTACACAATAAAAATATGACAAATATATTGTGAATGAGAAAATAATTATCACCTTTGAAATGTTTCTGCATAAACAGCACACAGACCTTTATCTAATGGCGGTTTGAGACGCTCACATGTCATGTCATGACAACTTTAGGTCACTCAATCACAGAAACGGCTGTTAAGATAAAACATATCTGCAAAACTGCCAGATAGAGCCTGGCGTCCAGTGCCAGACATACAGTAAAGAGTTTCATTTATAAAGATGGAAACAACGGTAGAATCCTCAATATAAACACCGGTTTTATTGTATTTATATCAGGAAGAGACAAAGAAAACGTCCTCAAGGCTTGTTTGAATGGAAAACGGTTTCCTTATTCACAGCTAAAGGTCCCGGGTTTTTGATTCCGGGTTTTGATACCGTTTTGTGGTCCGAGGAGGGGCAGGAGCACTGCAAAAATCCTGTCTTAAAATATAAATATAGTATCAAAATGACTTCAGGAAAGAGGCTTCATGTTTGGGGGCCCATTTCCAATAAACATGGGCCCCGCACTGCTGTTGGCTGGAGGGGACAAATATTAACCTCCTTTAATTTTAAACAGTCAAAACTAACTTCAGGGTTATTGCTAAGTTTGTCTTTGTGAATACAGAGACTTTAGTTACTAATAAACAAAGAAAACGTAATAGAAAATCTGGGTTTTATTTTAACTGCGCTAGTTTCCAGTTGTATCGTGACTGAGTAAAGGAGAAATTGTCGATTTCTGTTTTCCTGCAGCCATTATATATATATATATATATATATATATATATATATATATATATATATATATATATGTTTTCTTTTAAAAGTACCACCTTAAAAGGGGGCTCCTATACAAGCATTGATTTGTGCAGAAATAGCAACAAACATGCCCCCAGAGTAACTGTGATATCCTGAAAATAGTTGTTTTTTTAATCCACTCACCAAGTGAACACCTCCTTTGGTTTGAATTTCCTGATCCTCCCCACAAATCTGCCGCATCTACCCTCAGAGCTGCTGTCCCCGCAGGGTTCTCCGGATTGTTTAGCAGCCATGTTCTCTCACCACAGCGGCAGAAGCGTTCTCACAGCCTCAGCCGTTACGGGCTTCTTTAAACCATTTCCTTTCATCGTTCTGCAGCTGAATGATTAACTGTCTCAGCGGTCAAAGTTCAGTCCTTTACTTATCTGTGTCTTCAAAATGCCACGGAGAAGACTGTCAGCGGCATGTCAGATAGGAGTGTATGATGATGAAAGATTTGGCCTAAATCATGGCAATGCATACTTTTGCTCTACGGGAAACTATTAAAGGAGTAATTGATGTGATATAACTGCAGATGAAATCAAGAATTGTATTTAATCATTTAACACTGGCAGCTGAATTCTGAACCACTTGAAACGTATGGAGCAAAGACAAGAGAGTTACAGTCGATGCGGGAGATACTAATCGAAGCACTGAGACGATGAAGGCGATTAATGTTCCATAAATTAAATTATGCAGACCGAGTGATGTTACTGATGAAGAATAAGCGCTATTTAAGATGAAATATAGACTTTGACCTGAGGTGAAGGGGAGACTGTGGAGCTGTCAACAAGAGAGAGACAAACTGCCAACTTTGGATTGTGCAGATTTGGTTCCTACAAGGAAGATCTCACATTAGTTTTAAGAAGTTAGAGGTGAACCAAGTATGGCTTGCAAACATTGCATTCAGATGGATTAAATCAAAATGCTGCAGTTTTTGGCAGAAATTACTAAACATAACGGTGGGATTGAAGAAGAAAAAAAGAAAAACAAATAAAATTTAATATTTAGGCTAAAATATTTCTTTGAGCTACAAAGTGAGGTGTGAAAATACTGTTCTCTTTTATTTTTAAATATTTTTCCAGCTTCTAGTAGGGAATGTAAACTTTTCTTTGTTTTATATTAAAGAAATTCCTACACTACATCCAAAATTATTATTATTGTTGTTGTTGTTGTTGTTTTAAATTGTTGAGTGTTTAGGCAAGTCATTTTATTGCATGTTATCTCTTCTCTGATGTATTTCTGATGTTTGGCACTTTGTTTTACGTCGTGTTGAAGTGCTCTTTAGATAATGATGACAATGATGATGATTATGATCAGAAGAAACTTTTGCATCACCTCCCAGAAGCTGGAAAGAAAAGAGACAAGACCATTTTCACATCTCCCTTAGTAACTTTTAGTAACTCAAATATTTTAATCTAAATATTTTAGCCTAAATATTTTAGGCTAAAATATTAAACTTTTTATTTGTTTTTCTTTTTTTTTCTTTAATCCCACCGTTATGTTTAGTAATTTCTACCAAAAGCTGCAGCATTTTGATTTAATCCATCTGAATGCAGTGTTTGTATGCCATTGGATGGAAAAAAAAAAACCTGTCTATGATTGGCTGGTGGAGTGGACAGTTTTTGAAGTCGCGAGCGCACAGACAGAGGGGTTTTAGATGTACTGATAATTTCAAAAATATCAGAAAAGCTTGCAAGTAGGTAACTAAAAAATGGCTGACAGTGAGGCAGAATTTCAGAAGTGAAGAGAGGTGACATATTAGGAGGGGTGGGGTTGCATGCAGAGGCTGGAAAATGTTGTTGACCAGTTTTCTCATGGAGTCCTTCAAGCCTGTGGCGCGGGGGTGACACGCTGTGGAGGCCGCCTCTGTTTAGACTTTATGACGACCAGCATTTAAGTGAAATGCTGGTCATTTCACAAGACATGCAAAGTAATTGGTAATTGCAAAGCGAAATACATCCTGTCATATTGTCCATTTATTTCATAGTTGGCTCACTTGTCAGTGTTGTTGTGAAAGCTGAACTCAAAAATCATCAAACTGGGCCAAAGTGGGGAAGTCAGCGGTGATTATTATTAAATTCTGCTTAGGGCCTCATATAACCTTTGACTTGGTTTTATTTCATACTTTTTGGACATTAAAAATTACACAAGTTTGTTTAAAGTATTTAACCCTGGGAGCAAAAACAAAAAAAAAGTTTTACTTTCCAACTTTGCCTAAACAATGATCTACGGCTTATTCCTAAACAGAACAATGTTTTATTTTTTGTCATCATTGGTCCAATAAAGGAAGGAAATGTATTTCCCATTTATTTCACTATCTGAAACTGGCTGCGTTACATAAACAGGTTCAGCTTCAAGATTATCTGTTGTATTTCAATATTTTTCATTTGTTTCGCAATCATGTTAAACATCGTATACGGTGCTGCTGTAATTTTGGATTTCATTTAAAGCAGGCTGTACGTTTTTTAGTTCTGGGAAATAGATTGAAAATGTTTTTAATTATAATCAGAATATTGTATGGTATATTTAAGGATTTTATTTTGTGGAAGTGGATTGAAAATGTTTTTAATTATAATCAGAATATCATATTGTATATTTAAGGATTGAGATCCAACATTATTTGAGTTTTGGATTATCTGTTATATTTAAATATTTAACTTTTATTATGCAATAATGTTTAAACATCATGTACTGTGCTGTTGCAATTTTGGATTTCATTTAAAACAGGCTGGAAGACTTTTAATTTAGAGAAGTATATTTTATTTAATATAATAGAATATTGTATATTTAAGGATTAAGACCCAACATTATTTCAACTTCAGATTATCTGTTGTATTTCAATATTTTTCTTTTGTTTCGCAATCATGTTAAACATTGTATACGGTGCTGCTGTAATTTTGGATTTCATTTAAAGCAGGCTGGAAGTTTTTTAGTTCTGTGAAATAGATAGAAAATGTTTTTAATTATAATCAGAATATCGTATCGCACACTGAGAAAGGATTAACTACTAAACGATGCCTATAATTAGTCTGTTTTTAGAAGCAGGAGTCTATTTCGGTGAACTGGGTTACCATTACCTAATCCTGAACACCTATCTCTCGCGAGAATCCGCGAGGTGATAAGTTAGAGAAACATGGCGACGCCTAATTTGTTAAAGGTAAGAAGCAGCTGAATTACATTCACCGTTTATGTGCACATTTGGGTTCTTCGCCGTCATATCTGTTTAGTTCAGCTGCCGATAAGTATCCTGGGTGTTTTAGCCTCCGTGCATCTCCGCTGATGTTAGCATTAGTGCAATAAATGCGCGTAAAGGTGCGCCTGAAGTGGCCGCTGCCCGTTGTTGTGCCGGGGGTTCGCTTCCCCGAACATGTTCGTCCCCCCTTTTTTTTTTTACCTCGACCCGGCTCTTTAAATTGGACGTCTAACCCGTCTTCGAAGAGAGCCGGAACCGAAAACAGAACCGCGGCTGTTAGCTTTTACCGGGGTGTCTGCGCGGAGCAGTCCGGGAGAGATGAGCCAAGAAGCGGGTCTTAGCCGAGGCGCAGGAGGGGAAACCAGGTTCCGAGGAAAAACCCAAACCTCCACACCGCAAACTCTTTAATAACCCGCACAGCTGGACCGCCGAGCCGCCTCTGTGTGGCCTTTATTAGGTCCAGCTAATGGTTGAATAGTTGCTAAACCTGGCTGCTGTTTCTGAAAGGCCCTGAAGAACGTTCTTCACTTCAGGGAAAACTTTGGTCTGCAGCAGATCCCATCCAGGGAAAGTTGGGCTTTAAACCCTTAAATATGCGCTAACCTGCCAGGTGGCGTTAAAACGAGCCCAGCACTGGCTCCACTGTTAAAGCCTTGTGACCTCCATGGCAAATTAAACGGGACATTAATGTATTAACTGGTTCTAAATACACTTGATGATCCCATGTTGTGATTATAAACTTAACAGCGCATACAGTCGTGGGAGTGTGGAGGTACTACCAACGAATTATGGAGGAAAATTAGAAGCCAGACGCTGATATTCAAATGCATTTCACACAATGCCAGGGTGGAAAGACCTCAGCAATGAACAGGGAAACCACTGCTGCCATTCGCCAGTCTGGAAAGTGTTAGAAAGCGAGATCCAAACATCTGGAAGTCAGTCATTCTGAAGTTATGAAAATTAAGTTTATTTATATAGCGCCAATTAACAACATGTCGTCTCAAGGTTCTTTCCAAAGTCAGATTCCATCAGATCCTCCAGGTTGGTGAGAAAGTTTCCTCTCTAAGGAAACCCAGCAGGTTGCATCAAGTCTCTCCAAGCAGCATTCACTCCTCCTGAAAGAGCGTAGAGCCACAGTGGACAGTCGTCTGCATTGTTGATGGCTTTGCAGCAATCCCTCATACTGAGCATGCATGAAGCGACAGTGGAGAGGAAAACTCCCCTTTAACAGGGAGGAGAACCTCCAGCAGAACCAGAACCAGGCTCAGTGTGAACGCTCATCTGCCTCCACCCACTGGGGCTTAGAGAAGGCAGAGCAGAGACACAGAAAGCACAGAAGCTCACATTGACCCAGGAGTACTTTCTATGTTAGATGGTAATAGAGGATGATCTGCCTCCCCTGATGATGTCACAGCTACCAGAACACCAGACCAGGTGTACCTTCTATGAAGAGAAAAATGACAGAGAACAAAAAGATAAAAGAGGAAATGACAACAAATAATGCAGATTGGAGAGCAGTAGGAGAACTCAGCAGAGTGAGAAAATTAGATCCTGATGTCCTCCAGCAGCCTAAGCCTATCACAGCACAACTATAGAGGTAGCTCAGGGCATGAGCCACTCTAACTATAAGCTTTGTCAGAAAGGAAAGTTTTAAGATTAGTCTTAAAAGTAGACGGGGTGTCTGCCTCACGGACCAAAACTGGGAGTTGGTTCCACAGGAGAGGAGCCTGATAGCTAAAGGATCTGCCTCCCATTCTACTTTTAGAGACTCTAGGAACCACCAGCAGACCTGCAGTCTGAGAGCGAAGTGCTCTGTTAGGAACATACGGGGTAATCAGAGCTCTGATATATGATGGAGCTTGATTATTAAGGGCTTTATACGTTAGAAGAAGAATTTTAAATTCTATTCTTGATTTAACAGGAAGCCAATGAAGGGAAGCTAAAATTGGAGAAATATGATTTCTCTTGTTGATTTTCATCAGAACTCTTGCTGCAGCATTTTGGATCAGCCGAACGCTTTGAACTGCATTTTGTGGACTTCCTGATAGTAAAGAAAATATTCTCGATTTAAAAAAAAAAAAAAAAAGGTTATTATCGATCTCTCTTTCCTTCCCTCCATCCAGGACGTGTACAGGTCAAGCTTTACGTGGGGATGTCATGTAAATCTGTCGCTTGGGCCGCCGTTCGGCGTTAGCTACCGTACAGCAAACAAAATTAGCATATTTGAACAATCGCAAATAGTTTTTTTTTCTTCTTTTTCTGTATAAGAAAAGAAAAAAATGGGTTTAAACACAGAAATGGGAACTTATGGTTCCTTTTATCTTTTAGAGTAGAGTAGAAAGAGCCTTCATTGGTCATCAGTGGGGAAATTCAGGTGGACCGACAGCAAGGAGGAAATTTACAACACAAGGAAAAAAAAATACCATACAGCTATGAGATGTTAGAAATAGCAAAGCAATAGATGTTAGTGTGCAAATGAGTTTGGTGATTAAAAAGCAAAGTGTGTATGTATATTCATGCATCAAAAACAGCAGACTATTTACGAGAATGAAAAAAGTGCAAGTACAACAGGAATGTAAGCAGCTTATTTAATCTGTTGGGAGCAGCGATGGCTATAAAGTCTAAGAGCCGCTGGGAGGAAGGATCTGCGATAACGCTCCTTTGTGCACACAGGACGCACCAGTCCATCATTGAAGGAACCCTGCAGCTCTGCTTTACTTTCCTCCATTATTTCCTCTAACATTTTATATTTATACGTCATGTCTGTACGCCGTGAGCTTGGAAATCCAAAGTCAGATCTCTTGTTCGTGCACACGATCTCGGCCAATGAAGCTGTTTCTGAATCTCCCCCAGAGTGTCTATCCCTGCAAATCCACAACAAGGTCAGAATGCACAATTACCAGATAATTTATTCTAAAAAAAAAAAAGCCCAGGAGTTTCATCTCTACTCCAACGGATCCCGGTTTGCATGTTTGAATGTTTGAATGTCAGCATTCATGACGCAGCGTTAGAAAAACTTTTAGTTTTATCCATTTTAAGAATGCCCAGCAGCGTTAATAATCCTTAATTTACTCTCTTTGATACTTCAAAATGAGAAAAGGTAATTTTCAGGGTTATATGATGGAACACGACTTCTAATGTTAGAGACATTTAAAGGAACTGAGTTAGAAAATGTATTTTTGTTAAGTCGTCTGGTAAGAAACGGAAAAATCTTCCTGCTTTTGTTTATTTTCTCAAAATAATCTGTTTTCCATGAAGTGTTTTTTAATTAGTTTATGTTTGTGTTGTTATTTCAGCGAGCCTTCATGTTTCAGGATGTTTACAGACCGGCCGGTTGCCAAACTCTGTATTTATCTATAAAATATTTGGCCTTAAAACATTTGTTTTTAGCAAAGCTTTTGGTCCCCTTTAGATGTTTATTTTTTTATTTCTCTGTTCTAAAAATAGCTTTTTAAATATTTTCTTTTATGTTTATGCTTTTTTCTTTTTTACCTGTAGTACTTTAAGATCTTTTGATGGAAAGTGCAGTATAAATTAAATTTATTATTATTATTATTATTATTATTATTATTATTATTATTATTATTATTATTATTATTATTATTATTATTATTATTATTATACTGTTATTGTCAGATATAATGGTTACACTTCTGCCTCATTAGTACCTGGAGTCTTTTAATTTACTCAAACTAAAAGTGAGAGTTCTGTTATTTTTCTTTGTGATTAATGAAGTGTTTTTTAATTTGGACTGAATCTAGAGATGTTTGGCTCTGGCCGGTCAAGTACTGAAAAATCTCCCACATTCAAGAAGTGCATAAAAAAAATTTAAATTTTCACCTCCTTTTGATCTTAAAAAGCATTAACCCACAACTGTCACCACCGTGATGCACTTTTTTGAGTTTTATTGATTTTTATTTTTTCAAATGAGGAAAAGGGGAATCTCTGAATGAGAGTAATATTGTGCTTTCACCATGTTATGTTGTAACAACGGAGCTCTGTCATGTGGCGTAGCCTTTAGTGATGCCTTTAGTGATGTCATCATGAAGAGAGGAAGCAGCAGGTCAGACCTCAGAGACATCGGCGGTCGGTGTCGGCCAGGAAAACCCTGATCGGTGCATCTCTCCAGCCAACTCTCTTTCTCACTCCCAGCGTGTGTTCTCTCATTTCTGTGCCGTAACATCAGATTGTCCTCCACCCCTCCCACATGTCTTTCCGGCAGAACAAGGGGTCCCTGCAGTTCGAGGACAAGTGGGACCTGATGCGGCCCATCGTTCTCAAGCTGCTGAGACAGGAGGCCGTCACCAAGCAGCAGTGGTTCGACTTGTTCTCGTAAGAGATGCTCTTTGCTGCGTCACTTTTAACGTCGTCCATGCAGGAAAATGCTGTAAGACGACGCTGCTGTGTTTATATGATCGTTTTGCTGTAGGAAGCTCATCAGCTTAGAAGTTAGACTTCTTAGAAATAAGACTATTTGCCAATGGAATGAAAGTTTCTACCCCTAAAATAAGATAATTCCTGCACTTGAAATAGGATGATGGAGATGAATTGTTCTTATCTTAAGTGCAAAAATCTTATTCTATCGGCAAATAATCTGATTTAATCAATCAATCAATCAATCAAATTTTTATTGTCAATTACAATTTGCATTGCAATCGAAATTGATTTACCAGCTCAAATAAATGAAAAAAGAAAACACTAATTTCAAGAGGATTTTACCTACTTTGAGTTTCCTCTTTGCAGAGTAAAGCTGTTTCTGTTTAAAGGCAGGCCGTTCACACCTTGAGTTTATTTCCATTTGCAAAAAGTGTTCTTTGCTTGCAACAGTAATGAAACAAAATTCCCTCCATAACTCATTTCATTGGACAAATAAACATTATTATTATTATTATTATTATTATTATTGGAATAGGAATAATGTTCTTTCTCACGTAAGAACCGACTTGACGTGTTTTTCTTCTTCTATGTAGTGATGTCCATGCTGTATGTCTGTGGGATGATAAAGGTCCCGCCAAAATCCACCAAGCCCTCAAAGAAGATATCCTAGACTTTATCAAACAAGCACAAACCGTAAGTAGCCGCTTTATTTCTGTTTTTTTTTGTTGTTGTTGTTTTAGTGAGTACCATATTTTTTAGACTATAAGGCATTAAATATTCTCCCCAAGTGTGTAATATCTCTCCTCCACGTCCACAGCTCTCTATCCGTCTCTGTGGGGAGGACAGAGTAGCTGGAATACACTGCCCTGTTTCTAACATAAGGCCAAAATAAACTTTTATATTGAATTAACTTACTAGGTTTATTGTTGCTAGCGCGTACTCCAGGCTGCTTTACATGAATGCTTTTCTAGTTTAGACATTACAGTCAGGCAGTCTGGTAGACAGCTCAGGGGTCCTATCAGGTAGTGACACAGTGTACCGTAATGCTCCTAATATCCACTGAGCGGAGCAGCTTCATTGCTAACCAAAGTCGTATTTACACATTTTAACAGATTGTTGAGCGCATTGTACCACATAAAATTAGTCAGTAAGCACAACGGTGATGATATAAAGGGTGCATCATCAATTTTTGAGAAGATTTAAGGATTTTAAGTGTGCCTTAATGTCCAAAAAATACGGTAACCATTATAGTCGTACAAGGCTGCCGTAATCCTGATGTTATATTTCTCTGACTTTCCTTTAATCGATGCTTTGGTTCTGACCAATAATTCTCCTGGTTTTCCAAAGTTATTATTTAACCTTTCGCTGCTTTTTCTCTGATTACCTGCCCAGCTCTCGTACGTCATCTTTCAGTTGATCATCTACTGTCTGCTACAAATCACCATGTTGGTGCTAAAAAAAATTTTTTTTTTATTATTTTGGTCAGACTTTTTGTTTTGGTATTTCTCATAGATTTAACAAAAGAAAGGAACAAATTGAGTCTTTGTGTCTGGCCACTAATGTTTTCCTACATAGTTGTTTTTATTTTTTTATTGTTGTCTATTACATGAAGAGAACAGTAGAATAGAGTTTCAGCAGCAAAATGACGCGTAAATGGAAGCAAGGAAAAAAATATAACACAAAAAAAAGATTGAAGGCCGTTGTTGCAACATAAGAAAACAAAATGCAGTAATGTTAACAAGTGTTTAAAAATAGCATTATATAAATTAAAGAAGTGTGCAACTGAGGATAATTTTGAGAAATGTGCCAAACGTCTATCTATATTAATGCATAAATAAAACAACAGACTAAGTGGAATTGACATTGCAAAGAGCCTTGAGATGACATGTGTTGGGAATTGGTGATATATGGATAAACTGAATTGAAAGTTGAAAACCTTTGCACTTTTCTTCAGGACAAATCAAGGATTCTTGGCAGATTTTACTGACAAATCTTCGTTAAATGACTGTCTTCGATGGGGATGGGTGTCGATACTTCTACTCTTATCGATACCTTTTTTTGTTTTTGTTTTTTAATCAAACAAAAGGGTGAAAAAAAAACAAGGACTGACAAGACTAAAAATTAACTCAAATAAAAAGTATGTTGTATAATTGTGTTGTTGTTGCTAAAGAAACTGCCCTGTCCAAAATAAAAGCCCCATATTAAATGTGCAGATAATTTGTAGCCTACGCGTACATTTCTTCTTTGTTTTAAACGTCACGATTTAAACATCGTGCACATATTAGATGCAATAATGAATGCAAACTCGTATCAGTGCTTCACATGTCTGCTTTGCGTGCGTACATATGTGCAGAGCGGCTGTTTTTGATCCAGAGCCAGAGCTTGTTGTCCTCGGGCGGTCGAACACTGTGAATTTTTCTGTTTGTATGTGACGTGCTTTCAGGAGGGGTTCTGTCGAATTACTCGTGTTCCCGCCTTTGCAAGCAAACCTGTTGTTGCAGTAAGGGCAGAATGCGTTGACAGCAACTATTTTTTTTTTAAACGTTCAGCCAAACTTTTAACCTTTTTGTTCGCTCTGCCATTGTACCTTTCTCAGTGAGCGGGGCACCTTTCCTTATGTTGGATGAGATAGCGAGGCGAACGAGTGAGAGCAGAACGTTGTCCTAAGAAGAGCTACCAGTACTGACCTTTTGAAATAGAAGATTCAGATTTCACCTTAAATTCATATAAAATAAACACATATTTAATGCATTGTTATTGATATTGTAATTTTTATATCTATATAAATGCAAATGTGAAAAAACTGGAAGAGTAACGGAATAAAATAAAGTTTTAGATGCAGCTCACTGGTGGATTGGGCTTTTTTATTTTTAGAACAGGCTTGTGGGCACCACATGTGGTCTATGAGGACTACCTGTTGGTGACTCCTGTCTTAAAGGAACAATAAATAATGACACCTAGTGGTTAAAATCAGAACAACGCGTACAGAAGACCTTTCGCAGAGATCCGCTGTTTACCCAACGGTCTGTTGCTGCTGTGAAACTGAATTTCTACTTACACAGGACGGGTCTATCATGTCGTATTCTGTTCTAGTTCTGGTCCGCTTCTCTTACCGGCTTCCATGTTTGTTGCAAATATAAAATACCAAATGCTGCGCTCTGTTTTGAGAACCCTGGGAACTCTCATATGATTGGCTTAGGAACCAGGAAGTAAAAACGGGCTGCACTCTGAACTGAAGTCTTTCTGTTACTAACATCCTGGGTGACAAGTTAAAATTATTTAAGTTGATTCTACAATAAATATCTTTCTTATTGCACCTTTAAGGAGGAGGGGATTGATAATAAAATGTTGTTTGAGTTAAGAGCGCCGATAAGGCTGAAACTTCTCGCTCCACAAAGATCGGCCGACCTGGCCGTTAGAATATCTGGTTTTGGTACCCATCCCTAGTCGTCAATAATAATCTGTCTTTAGATTAGGCAAGGCAAATTTATGTGTACAGCACATTTTAGTGCAAAGACAATGCAAAGTGCTTAACAAAAAATATAGGAATTAAAAACACAATAAAAGCAAGTTGGAATAAAATGTAGAAACAAAATAAAAGATGGAAAAATAGAAACTAAAAGCAAACATTAAAAACAGATGGACTACACTGCAAAAACGGAACTAGAAATAAGTAAAATGTTCTTAAAATGTGTCCTTGATTTGAGCAGGTAAATAAGATGATTTGCCAATGGAATAAGAATTTTGTACTTAGAATAGGAACAATTCATCTCAATCATCTCATTTCAAGTGCAGGATGTCTAATTATCTTATTTTAAGGGGTCAAAATACTCATTCCATTGGCAGATAATCTTAATTACCTGCTCAAATCAAGGATAAATACACTAACTTTAAGAACATTTTACTTATTTTTAGATCAGTTTTTGCAGTGTACAAAGTTGAACTAATGATGTTTCAGTAAAACAGTCAAAGGAAATCCTAAACAAATGTGTTTTTAATCTTGATTTTAAAGGAACTCAGGCTTTCAGCACTTTTACAGTTTTCTGGGAGTTTGTTCCAGATCAGTGGAGCATAGGAACTAAATGCTGGTTCTCCATGTCTGGTTCTGGTTCTGGTTCTGGTACTGCAGAGCAGGCTGGAGCCAGACGACCTGAGTGGTCTGGAGGGTTGATGCCCTGATAACAAGTCTGTGATGGATTTAGGTGCTAATTCAGGGATTTATAGACTAACAGAAGGATTTTAAAGTGACGCTGGTCATCTCTGTGCAACTTCTTCAACGAAAAGTGCCAAACTGGATTCCTGGGAGTTTTCAGGAAGCGTTTATTCCGAGCGGTTCTGCATAATTTCTCATGTTTGGCTGTATGTGTCGCCTTGGCAGCGTGTGCTGAGCCACCAGGACGACACGGCGCTGCTGAAGGCCTACATCGTGGAGTGGAGGAAGTTCTTCACCCAGTGCGACATCCTGCCCAAGCCCTTCTGTCAGCTGGAGATCACGCTGATGGGGAAACAAGGCAGCAACAAGAAAACCAACATGGAGGACAGCATTGTACGCAAGGTGAGACTGAGGGGAGGAGAACACGCTGGAGGGTGAGCCGCCATTTAAAAAGGCTCCGCGACAACAAGCATGACCAAAATTATGAGAAGTAAAACCAAGAAACGGGCAGAAAAAAAGGGGGAAGTGTTTCATTAGCAAGAAGGGAAGTTGGTACAGAAGGATTTAAAAGTATTATATGCTTATAAGAAAAACATTTGATAAAGATAAAATAAGGTTATATACACTAAGCATCTAGAAATTGTACTGATAGTTCTTTTTAAGCCTAAAAATAACCCCAGCACCGGGTATGATGAGCAGATATAAACAGGCGTGTCGCCGTCTAGCGGCAGAACTATCAGAAAGCATAATAATACATCAAATAAAAATTAATAAACCACTATAAATAATAATGGCGGACCGAGCCTGACCCTCTGACAGCTCGACGTGATCGAAGACCAACGTTATTAATAAATAAACCAATCTACACCAACTTTAAAAGCCTAATATCAAAACATCACAAAAAAAATTATAAACCGATCAATCAATCTATTTATAATGTTTTTACTTCAGACTGTAGAGGCTAAGAAGAGCGTTGCTATTACCAAATTTTTCTTACAATAAATCACACTTTTTTTCGTAGTTTGGCCGATCCTGCGACTTGTATTCAGGTGCGACATATATCAAATTTAAATAATTCATCTTGACCAGCATGAACCAAGGAGTAAACATTACTGTCTATAGTATAAATATTCATTGTATCATGATGGAGGAAAAAAGCTTAGTGCAATGACGGCTATTTACCTGTCCAGCCACCATGTCGGCGTTGCAATCAAACAAACCAACCCCCAGAAAGAGCTTCTGAACAAATTCAGAGACGTCCTCGGTTTTTGTTAGAGAAACCTGGTCACCTTAACTTAAAAATTCATTAATACATTAACTTACAGACAACAAAGACTGAACACATGTTGTTTCGCTGTGTCGGTCTGCATTCATGCAGCAGAGCGTTGAGTGGTGCAGCTTGAAGGACCCAGACTGAGACAGATCCCTGTTATTAGGCTGTCTGTGAAGCTAATAGCAGCTAGCGCTAGCTTACAGCTCTGCTGTCTGGGCCGGTTACAACTTCTCTGATCCTAATGAGAACATTTACTCACTTCAGTCAACTCTGCATCACATCTGAGCCTCGGTTTAGCGTCCGCTTCAGTGAACACCAACGTTCAGACATTCCAGGCTTTTCCCTCTTGGAATCATTTTCTTGGACCTTCATTGTTTTGCTGGGAGATGCTAATAGCCGTTAGCCACTTCCTTGTTTTAACCCCAGCTACGCATGTGCAGTACGTACTTCCGTTAATATGGAAAATAACCACGAAAGGCTTCATTTAGTACCAAATTGAGCAAAAAACAAAGCATAAAACACCAAAATAAAAACTAATACGCCAGCAAAAAGAGATAATCTTTCATAAAAACTCTGGATGCAACCAGAGTGAGCTGCTGATGTATAAATGAATAAGTCAAATAAACGTGGCTATGCACGTTTAAATGTCAGCAGATGGGGGCAAATATGACCAAATACCAAATTAAAGGAGAATGAGAAGCAATAGCAAGCAGTGCCCTCCAGGAATGTTTAGAAATAAGAAACTCACACAGGATTTATGTAATTATTAAACAAATCCATCTGTTAGAAAGCATTAAAAGTGTTTTCACCTTCAAAATTGACTCAACTTGCAGAAATTGCTTGATTGTTAAAAAAGTAAAATTTTTAGTAGGATAATATAAGTCATTCGATGAAGGTCAAATTTATTTATATAGTACATTTACACTGAGGGGTGGGGGTGTGGGCTAGTTTAGAGAAGAGGGTGCTTGCGTCCTGGAGAGGCTGCAAGGTTCCGGGTTTGAATCCCACAGATCCGGGTGTCGCCCAGTGGCAGCACACGGCTCCCAAAGGGATGGCACACATTTCATATATGTTAAAGATTATTTAATATACAAGCTAAATCTGCCAATAAGTTGTGAAATTCAATGACAGTGAAGCAATTAACATAAAAGTTCATTACGACAAGAAAAGACAATAGATACAGTTTAAAAGAACTGTAAAACATTTGGGTCAACGTGTGCTGAAAAATAGTCTTCAATAGGGATTTAAAATGCTCCAGAGTTTGTGCAGATTTAATACTAAGAGGCGAGCATATTCCAGAGTCTCCTGGAGACGTTTAGACCTACGGCAGGAATGGATGGCGGTAGTTTAGCACCAACTATTTTATGTGAAATATCTTCATTATTAGGTCTTCCTGGCTGTTCTTTGGCGTGATAATCGACCAGTTTTGTGCCGTTTTAACACGCTGTCTTTACTCTCTGCAGCTGATGCTGGACACGTGGAACGAGTCGATATTTTCCAACATCAAGAGTCGCCTGCAGGACAGCGCAATGAAGCTGGTGCACGCCGAGAGGCTGGGCGAGGCCTTTGACTCCCAGCTCGTTATAGGTGTACGCGAATCATACGGTAAGACGGGACTGTAAAGTCGATCCGTGGTGATACTTGATGCATTAATGAAAGATGGCCGTTCACACTGAGCCTGGTTCTGGTTCTGCTGGTGGTTCTCCTCCCTGTTAAAGGGGAGTTTTCCTCTCCACTGTCGCCTCATGCATGCTTAGTATGAGGGATTGCTGCAAAGCCATCAACGATGCAGACGAATTAGACTTTGGAAAGTGTGTGTTGTGAAGTGGCGCTATATAGATAAAAGTTTTATGAAATTTTGCTTAATGCTTCTTTAAAATGTACTTTGTTGGGATTTTATGTTCAAAACAAACAAAAAGGGAGATGGAGAGAAATTTATGGTTTCTAAAGTTTTGCCCAAATCAAAATCTGAATTCTCTGAAGTGCAATTAACTTAGACTTAGACAACTTTATTTGTCATTTTGTATGCACAGAGTGTGTACAGAACGAAATTTCGTTTCATACAGCTTGTAAATTGCAGTAAAATTAAATTACAGTATAGGGTGCAGCAGTGATTTTAAAAGTAAACAATTTAATTGTAGACAATGCAGGAGAAGTCACAGTGTACAGGTGAGTATTTTTAAAACCATTTGTATGTGCAGAATTGATTGTGCAAAGGGCATTTGCAACTCCAAGCTGCAGTTACAACTCAATTCAATTCAATTCAATTTTATTTATATAGCGCCAAATCATGAAACATGTCATCTCAAGGCACTTTACAAAGTCAAGTTCAATCATATTATAAAGATTGGGTCAGATTATACAGATTGGTCAAAAATGTCCTATATAAGGAAACCAGTTGATTGCATCAAAGTCTCTCCAAGCAGCATTCACTCCTGGGGAACCGTAGAGCCACAGGGAGAGTCGTCTGCATTGTACATGGCTTTGCTGCAATCCCTCATACTGAGCAAGCATGAAGCGACAGTGGGAAGAAAAACCACCCATTAACGGGAAGGAAAAACCTCCGGCAGAACCGGGCTCAGTATGAACGGTCATCTGCCTCGACCCACTGGAAATATTTTTGGGCTATGCTTTAGTCTCAGCTTTGCACATCTAGCAGAGACGTTTTTTTAAGTTAATTATGTGTTTGCGTGTAGCATAAAATGTTCAGCTACATTGATTTCAGTATAAATCATCAAGTAGGGAAGGAGTCCTTCTAAAACCGCGCTCACAGCCCGACCTGGCTGTTAAACAGGTAGACGCGTTTCAGGTTGCCTCCAATGAAAGGCACGCAACCTTGCAACGAAATGGCCCCAGAAATTGTTTATTGCAACTGGAGGAACAGTTTTCTGGATCAACCAGACCTGCAAGGTGCCATGTTCTCTTGAAGGCTTAGAAATAAAATCTCCGATTTTATTAGACCAAATACGATTAAACGATTTTTTTATTTTTTCTCTTCCCTTTGTTTCATAAAAACAATTTAAATAAATTATTTTGAAAACTTGCTTTTATGTCAAGCATGTTGTCTGGGAGTTGACCTGAATTCAAAGTTCAACTAATTATAAGATGTGAAACAAGATTAACTTACACTGCTGTGTGTAAACAATGAAAATATAACTAAATAATTGCTGCTAGGGGTTTTATTACACAATGAACTAAGGCTTCACTGCACAGGTGTAACTTCAAACTAACTTAAAAAGTAAATGACTAAATTAAAACATTTCGTCTTATGGTTAAAAAAAAAAGGTTTCCTCTTTACAATAACTCTTCAGTATATTTTTCCTAAACATTTATTCAGCATTTGCATGCTATTCTCTTCATGGAAGCCCAGTGAGTTCATTTGCAAAATAAAATCTGGATTTTACAAAAATTAAATCTTAATAAATTGTGAATTCGAATTGATCAATTAAATGCACTGCAAAAATGGATCTAAAAATAAGTAAAATGTTCTTAAAGTTAGTGTATTTATCCTTGATTTGAGCAGGTAAATAAGACTGCCAATGGCAGATACCCCTAAAATAAGATAATTATACATCCTGCACTTGAAATAAGATGATGGAGATGAATGTTGCTATTTTAATTGCAAAAATCTTATTCCATTGGCAAATCATCTTATTTACCTGCTCAAATCAAGGACAAATACACTGATTTTAAGAACATTTTAGTTATTTCTAGTTCCATTTTTGCAGTGTAGATTTATCGCCCTGCCCTAATTGAAGCGAATGAAGATTTGTCATAATATTTAAGATGGTTGAGCGAGCTCCTGAACGGCCGCACCCTGTTTAGCGTGCTGCGTTATTTTTGCGCTGCCTCCGGTGGTTGTGGGTGCAAATGCATGAAAACTTCAGCAAGTTTTATGACAAGAAGTACAGCAATGAGGCCACTTCTGTCCAAAAACAGACATCAAGAGCAGACTGAAGGTCTGCAGAAAGCAGAAGGATGCAAACTTATGAAGAAAATACGTCTAATTTATACAAACTGTTAAAATGTTACCAACTTTCCTCACTTTGTGTCCCACCAGTCAACCTGTGCTCCAACCCAGAGGACAAGCTGCAGATCTACAGGGATAACTTTGAGAAAGCCTACCTGGACTCCACAGAGAGGTTCTACAGAACACAGGCACCGTCCTACCTGCAACAAAACGGTGTCCAAAACTACATGAAATACGTACGACACAATATTGCAATTGTTGTTTTTTTTCCTGCTTTAGTCCCTTTAAAGTAAGCGTTTGCTCTTGTTAATTATTTAATGATGGATTGAGCTTTCTGAGTCCTTAAGTTTTATATTTACGCCAGCGGTGTCCGACACTATCAATGAAAAATGTAACGTGTCAGAATATATTTCCTTTTCCCCGATCAAAACTGCAATTAACATGCAATATTTTAATGAAGCAAAGATTAATTCTTGTAGAAAAGGGATCTGAAAAAAAAAAACTACTGTATTTTTCAGACCATAAGGCTGGCTAAATATTCTTCCCAAATGTGTAATATCACTCCGCACTGCAAAAAGGGAACTAAAAGTAAGTAAAATTTCCTTTTAAATTAGTGTATTTTTCCTTGATTTGAGCAACTAAATAAGACTATTTGCCAATGGAATAAGATTTTTGCACTTTAAAATAAGAACAATTCATCTCCATCATCTTATTTCAAGTGCAGGATAATTAATTATCTGCTCAAATCAAGGAAAAATATGCAAATTTCAAGAAGATTTTACTTTTAGTTCCCTTTTTGCAGCGCGCCCCTCCCCTGTATACAGCTCTTCTGAGAGAAAGATGCGGCCCAGGGGCCATTAGTGGCCCCACTACTGATTTTGGGTGACCCCGCCCCCCAACCACATTTCAAGAGAGATTTGGTTCACCAGCACAGGTGGCTGACGCAGATGGAAGATTTTACTTTTTAATTAGGGCAAAATTATTACAAAAAAAGTTAAAATCCTACAATTGAAAAGGTTTAGTACAACACAAAGTATTCATCTTTTAATAAACACACTTTTGAGATTCTCTTTAATTTCACAGTAACATCTATCCAATGATATTTAATTACTCAAATGCAGACTTGGGTGCATTAAAATCTGCTTTGAATTCAGTTATTAAAATTGGTTAATTTCAGCAAGTGTTTTCAAAGAACAACTGATCCAAATCCTGTTCTGATATTACTAGACCAAAAAGAGTTTATTATTGTTAAAGAGTCATATTAAATACTTAAAAATAATTTGCAAACTGGATGAATGCAACAAATGAGCCAAACCCTTTTTTCAAATTTAGGATCCACAATGATTTACACATTCATTTCCTATTAAAAAAAATCTGACTAATTTATTTATTTAAAATTATCCTGTTTTGTAGAGCAAGTAAAAAATGCGTTCACAATTTTGGCCCTCGTACCGAAAGGTTTGGACAACCTGCTCTAGTAGTAGCTGGACTACACTGCCCTGTTTCTAACATAAGGCCCAAAGAAATGTAACTTTTATATTGAATTAACTTACTAAATTTATTGTTGCTAGCGTTTACTCCGGGCTGCCTTACATGAATGCACTTTTACATCACAGTCAGGCAGTCTTGTAGACAGCTCAGGGGTCCTATCAGGTATTCACACAATACACTGTAATGCTCCTAATATCCATTGAGCAAAGTGGCTTCATTGCTAACCAAAGTTGTAATTACACATTTTCTTTTTTCTTTTTTTTTTTTGAACTTAGACTTTTATTATTTTTGCAGAGCAATGATACAACCATGCATTAAAGGCACATGACACAAATGTTGACAGTATAAAGTTTTCCATAAAATAAACATCTTAGTCACAATTGTAGGTTCATCTTCATACAACACCAAAATAAGGATACACTATGGGAGGGATAGCTAGACATCATATGCCAAGAGACAAACTTGTTGGGTTTATTTACATCAACATTGCTTCAGCTGGTCCCCAGCGCAGGCTAAAAGTGTTTTGTTGAAGTCTTAATGAGTAGGTTATCTTTTCCATTTTATACAATTCCCTTACTTTTTGGACCCATAAGTCATAGGAAGGAGGCTCCAGCTGCATCCACCTTATTGTGATGCATTTCAGGGCAGCTGTAAAAAGGACATTTAACAGATATGCTTTGGCTCGTCCTTGCAAGCCATCTGGTATAATACCAAGTACCGCAACTGCAACATCCTTTGGTATAACTCCGGGGAAAATATGGTTTATAGTTCTGTACACCTCATCCCAAAAGTTTTGAAGTTTGGGGCATGACCAAAAAATGTGTGTATGATTGGGGACCGCTGAGCCACAATTTCTCCAACACAAGCTTGGTACTTTAGGATCCATCTTGGCAACCACATCTGGGGTCCTGAAATATCTGCTAATAATTTTCCATTTATATTCCCGCCACATATTTGAGTTTGTAACTCTATGAGCCTCAATCCAGACTCCCTCCCATGCCTCGTCAGAGATTATTTTGGCCGTCTCTGCCTCCCATCTTTGTTTTGTCCAAGTGGTATCGTTAAGGTTCATTGACAGTAATGCACTATATAACTTTGCTATACATTTTTTATCTCCTCCCCCTTTCTGGTAATGGATTAGAAGGTTTTCTAATGGCGTTGGATTTAGTACTTTTTCCCAGTCCTTGTGTGCGAGCAAAAAAGAGCGCAGCTGTAAATATCTAAAGAAATCACTTTTTTGGAGATGGAAATTCCTACATAACCCTTCAAACGACATAAGATTGTTTCTGTCGATCAACTGATGAAGAAATGTAAGCCCCTGTTCAGCCCATTTAGAAAAATTTTTGTCCAAGAGATTGGGTGTGAAAGATTTAATATGTCCAATGCTTGTTAATATTGATAAACCTCTCGGTAGCTTGAAAGAAATTCGCACTTTGTTCCAAACGTCAAGTGTGGTTTTAGTCCACAATGGCAGTTCCTTTACTGGGATATCTAGAAATAGCAATACCTTTAATGGTACTGAGCACTTTGCTTGCTCAATGCTGAGCCATCTTGTTTGAGAATCCTGTTGGATCCATGAAATTGAAGGCTTTAACTGAACTGCCCAGAAATAGTATTTTAAAACCGGAAGCTTGAGGCCCCCTTCCGTCTTACTTCTTTGTAGTGTTTTATATTTTATGCGAGGGCGCTTGCCTTGCCATATGAATTTTGATATAATTTTATCCAATTCAACGAACGTGGACTTAGGTATGCCAACTGGTAACATTTGGAACAGATACAATAATCTGGGTAACAGATTCATGCGGATGGTTTCAATGCGACCGAGGAGGGACAAAGGCAATGCTGACCATCGCTCCAGGTCTTTTTTAATTATATCCAGTGTTTTAGGTAATTACACATTTTAACAGATTTATGAGTGCATTGTACCACATAAAATCTGTCAGTAAGCACAACGGTAATCATATATATATAAGGCGCACCATCAATTTCGAGATGATTTAAGGATTTTAAGTGCGCCTTATAGTCCGAAAAATATGGTAAATAGTCTTTGAGGTTGCCCATTTCAGAAGAAAGACATAGTGTCAATTGTTTTCTATTCATCTAGAAAAATGTGTCAGTATTTTTTTTGGAAAAGCTTGCAGTATCTAACCATCTTTAATGAATATGAAATGCCCAAGTCTGCTTTTGTGATCCTACTGACCATTACAGAAACATTTGAGCAAATCTGGGTAAAAGAACTTTAATCTATCAGTGTTATTAGTGCCTAAACTGCATCAAACGCCCGTGTTACAAGGTTAGCTCTATTCTGTTGAATTGGAGTTTTTTTTGGGGGCGGTGGCACACAGAACCATTCTTATTGGAGTTTGTTGCCCCCACCGAGGGTCCCACTTTGGACTTCCCTGGATTTAGTGAGCGGTTCGTTGAGATGTTCCATAGAGCATCTGTTTGAGAAAATCCAGGGCGGTATTGTACCGTTTTAATTTATTCTTTGGTTATCAGTTTACTCACATCCCTCAAAATTTTTCTTATCACCATTTTAGCCACGTTTAACCTAAAATCCTAGTTAAATAAACTGAAATTTGTATTTGTGACATGCAACTTTTAAGGCACTGAATGTGTGACAATGTTTCTGTGTTTTCTGATCATTTCCTGCAGGCTGATGCAAAACTCAGAGAAGAGGAGAAGAGAGCGCTTAGATATCTAGAGACACGCCGTGAATGTAATTCTGTTCAAGCAGTGAGTGTCTTTCATGAGATCTGAGGTGTTAAATACAATTTATTTTCCTTCCTTACAGCCATTTCTCCTAAAAACAGTTAAAATAATAATTATCTGATTATGTGAAGTGTCGGTATGTCAGCCCAGGGGATCTTAACATAGTAAGTTAATCAAACAAAGATCCCTTACAGGGTGAACTAATTAAGTTCCTTAAAAACTTTAATTTATTTGCTGATGGGAAACATTGTGCACTAATGAAAATCCTGCACAAAAAAAGATAAATGCACCCAATTCATCCAAAGCTAATATCCATTGTTTGTCTTCATGCCAGATGAAGCAGGATGAAAGACCTACAATTTAGTATTTCAACATTTTTATTGAATGTGACAATATTTCTTCATTTATTTTCTAATTTACTACACCGTGGCAGGAAGTATAAACCTATATTACCCCCCCCCCCTTTCCTGTCACTTCCTATTAATCAAAAAATTAAAGCAAACAAAAAACTACGTACATAATTTGAAATCCAGCGCTTTTATTTTAAGTGTTTCCCATAACGTAGAATCCAATGAACTATTATTTAAATAGATTAATACAATATATGTGGTAATATAAAAGATCATAAATTCATAAAATTATGATAGTAATAAATAAATCTGAGTAAAAACAATAAATGAAGGGAAGAAAACATCTAGATAAAATAAATTGTATAAGAAATAATGGTACCACTTTTCAATGAGGCTCCCTTTAGAGAGGCTTATAAATGGTTCATAGACATATTATAATTAAATATGTAAACACTTTATAAATCATGGATGCATAAAACTGGAACTATATATATATATATATATATATATATATATATATATATATATATATATATATATATATATATGAAGTTTATAAATGACAATTGACAGACAGCCTTAAATGTTCAGTTTATCTTATTTCAGTACCACTTTACAATGAGGCTCCCCTAATAGACTTATAAATGGTTTGTAGATATGTTAGTAATTAATTGGTAAACACTTTATAAATCATTAACTGCTTGATTTGCATTAATAAAGGCTGAGAAAGATAAAACTGACCTTTTTTTTTTTTGCCAAAATATTGAGCCAAATCTATATTTGGCTAAAACGTTTAAAATTATGTATATCCTTTATGTCAAGGTGTAAACTTTGCATTCCTTTGAGCCTGTTTATAATGCAGTGATAAAGTGGAATATTACATGGTACAGAATTATGTTTGCAAATCCTTATTGAGCTTATGAGGTTGTACTTTAGATTGAAATATTTAGTTTAGAAGCTCTAGAGGAAATATATAGAATTTGAAACGTTTAAGCCAAATATAGATTTGGCTCACTATTTGGCAAAAAACTGTCAGTTTTGTCTTTCTCATCCTTTATTAATGCATAATAAGAAGTTAATGATTTATAAAGTGTTTATCAAGTAATTATTAAAAGTGGTACTGAAATAAGATAGACTTAACATTTAAGGCTGGCTTCATTTATAAACTTTATATATATATAATGTTCCAATTTTATGCATCCACTAACATCAGGGGGGTCAAACTCGTTTCTATTTTGGGCCACTTTGACATCATGAAGTCATTAAGAGGGTCAGTTGCACCTGTATAGATGAAACTTTTTTCATAATTTCATTTCAGTTTATATAGAAATATAAAAAAATGCACAATAACATAAAAGTAGCACCTTAGACCCAGTTTATACAGTTTATCTGCAAAAAAAACTTGATATTAGGGTGAGTTATACTTCAAACTCATCATTCTGCATCACTTTTTCTCTTTTTGGACATTTCTGGGTTGTTTTCATGTGTTGTGGAGAAACTGACCTCTAGTGGCAGGATGCTGTTACTACACACATAAAAAAAAACAGCAATATTCGCTACAGGAGCCACAGTTTTAGCCGCTTTATACACTTTAAAAGGATATATGCTTTTACTTTATGACATGATATGCCTTTTTTGGCTCTGGAGGGCCGGATAAATCGCCTTGACGGGCCAGATTCGGCCCGCAGGCCTTGAGTTTGACACGTGTGTATTAAGATGTGTGTTTATGCAACGTGCAGCAGACACTCACACCCCCTGCATTATACATAATCCGACTCGATATTAGTAGTTTTTTGGGTACGTTTATATTCGTATGTGCATGTGTTGGATGCCATCTCGCCATTAAATCTGATTTTGTTTCCTCTGTTTGTCCACAGCTTATGGAATGTTGTGTTAACGCTTTGGTGACTTCGTTCAAGGAGACCATCCTCGCTGAATGTCCAGGAATGATTAAACGTAACGAGACAGACAGTGAGTATTTCTGCACTGGCCCAAATGATCGCCACGTTTCTTTATTCTTCAGCTGTTTATGACGTAATCTGGGTTGTTTTGGTGCCACTATAACAAATATCTGCACCGATTTCGGCACTGATTTCCTAAGGATAGAAATTGTTTTCTTCTGAGTGTTTTTTTTTTCTTACTAGGGAGGGGAAGGGACACACACCAAAACCAGAAGCTTAAAATCTATTTTTGATAGTTTCAGCTGAAAAACAATGGAAAATGAGTCTCTGTTACAAGCTGCTGGTATCTAAGATAAAAAGCCATTAGAGAAAGCTGCAAGATCCAGTTTAAAAGTGGTTCTTTGCTGAGTTTTCTGTGATATTTAGATAGGGCTGGGCGATAAATCGATTTAATCAATTAATTCGAATTTACAATTCTTTAAGATTTAATTTTTGGAAAATCTGGATTTTATTTTGCCAATACACTCATTGGGTTTCCATGAAGAGAACAGCATGTGATGCTGAATATATGTTTAGGAAAAATTATTGTCAAAATATTGTTAAGTAGAAACTTTATTTTAACCATAATGCGAGGTACTTTATTTACTTATTTACTTTTTTTTTTTACTTAGTTTGAAGTTCACAAGTGCAGTGAAGCCTGTTCTTAGCTCAATGTGTAAAACCACTAGCAGCAAATGTTTTGTTATGTTTTCATTGTTTATAATGGCACGGCTGCCATCTTGTTTTACAAGCATGTTTCACAGCTTGTTTTTAGTTGCACTTTGAATTCAGGTCAACTCCCTGATGAAATGCTTGACATAAAAAGCAAGGTTTTAAAATAATTTCTTTAATTTCTTTTTATGAAACAAAAAGGAGGAAAAAATCGATTAATCGGATTTGGTATGATAAAATCTGAGATTTATTTTTTAATCCAGCCCTATATTTAGACTAAACACAGATTCATCCTCTGTGGTGGATGAAGGTCTTTTTGTGGCTCAGTGATCCAGAGGTCAGAGTCAAACGGCTTCTGAAGCGAAACGCTGGTCTGATCTGAAGGAGAAAAACCACGAGCGACGTTTGTAAAGCCTGCTGGATTATTTCAGCATAAGATAACGTCTCCGATGGCCGAATGGTTGGATTTGACTTCGCCCATCACACTTTGAGTCTGTGTTTTGTTTTTCTCCCCTCCCTGAACAGAGCTACACCTCATGTTTTCACTAATGGACAAGGTTCCCAGTGGGATTGAGCCCATGCTGAAGGACCTAGAAGACCACATCGTTAATGCTGGGCTGGCGGACATGGTGGCTGCCGCTGAGACCATCACTACGGTACGTTTACCAGCTCTGCCGCTTCCTATCGTCACGTCTGTTGTTCTCAGCGGGGTGTAGTGTTCTCCGCCTGCAGCTCATCGTTTTCTCACATGTTGCAGGATTCTGAGAAGTACGTGGAGCAGCTGCTGACGCTGTTCAACCGCTTCAGTAAACTGGTGAAGGAGGCTTTCCAGGATGACCCTCGCTTCCTCACAGCGAGAGATATGGTTTGTTTTTAGTGTGCACACCGAACGACACTGAAGCTCGCACCTTAAAGCTGCTTAGAAAGTTCAATTCAATTAAATTTTATTTATATAGCGCCAATTTATGAAACATGTCATCTTAAGGCACTTTACAAAGTCAAGTTCAATCAGATTATACAGATTGGGTCAGATTATACAGATTGGTCAAAAATGTCCTATATAAGGAAACCAATTGATTGCATCAAAGTCCCGACAAGCAGAATTCACTCCTGGGGAAGCGTAGAGCCACAGGGAGAGTCGTCTGGATTGTACATGGCTTTGCAGCAATCCCTCATACTGAGCAAGCATGAAGCGACAGTGGGAAGAAAAACCACCCATTAACGGGAAGGAGAACCTCCGGCAGAACCGGGCTCAGTATGAACGGTCATCTGCCTCGAGACACAACAAGAGAAACAAAAAAGCACAGAAGCACACATTGATCTAGTAATCTGTTCTACATTAGATGGTAGTAGCGGGTGAGCCGTCTTCTCTGGATGATGTCACAGTTAACAGAACGCCAGACCAGGTGTACCTACTATGAAGAAAAAAGAAAGAGAACAGAAAGTTAAAGCAGAAATGACAACTGTCATTTCAATGCAATGCAAAACTGGAGAGCAGTAGGAGAACTCAGTAGAGTGAGAAAAATAGACCCTGATGTCCTCCAGCTGCCTAAGCCTATAGCAGCATAACTATAGAGGTAGCTCAGGGTAACATGAGCCACTCTAGTTATAAGTTTTGTCAAAAAGGAAAGTTTTAACATTAATCTTAAAAGTAGACGGGGTGTCTGCTTCACGGACCAAAACTGGGAGTTGGTTACACGTGGGAGGAGCCTGATAGCTAAAGGATCTGCCTCCCATTCTACTTTTAGAATGGGAGGCAAAAAAACCTCCTGCCATTATCTGAAGCACACTCTCGTCCTTTAGTGCGATTTGAGATGGAAAGTAGCAGCTAATTAACACAATTTAATTCAGTTTATTTATGTAGTGCCAAAGAAAAACACATGACATCCCTTTTACAGAGCCAGTCACACAGATTGGTTAAAAGGTTGACGTGCGAAACACAACACCATGCAGGGTAGACGTCAGCAATGACCCTAAAAAAAAGCAATTATTGTTGCAGATGAGCTTTGGAAAAACTCAAAAGGTAACTTCCAGACATTTTTTAGGACATCATTCTGCTGTGAGAAAAATTTTTCTATAGTGGAAAACATTTATGACTGCATTCACAGCAGTCGACAAATTCAAGTTCAAGACAGGAAGATTGTAAAGGCACTGAACAAATGTGATTTATTTGGTTGAATATCTCGGAGAGACTCTTATTTTTTGCTCTAAGACTAATATAGCAGCTCAACTTACTGTTGTGTGCCCATAATTGCATCGCATGTTTGGAGAAAAGACCCAGCATACATCACCTCCTGCCATCCGTAAAGTCTAGCGGTGGAGGGGTGATGATGTGGGAATCTTAAATCAGTGAATCAGTCGTGAGCTCCTCTGTATATCTGAGACTTATAGAGTCAAACCTGTCAACTTTCTGCCTTTAATTGGTTTAACATTTTGAGCTTATTTTATCTTTGATTATAGCAGCAGTGCGGAATCCGTTCACTTAAAGGTAGCCTAAACAATTTTATAACCTAAGAGGCAGCATAGTTTTAATATATCCTTTATTAGGCAAGGCAAGTTTATTTATATAACACTTTTTAGTAACAAGATGATTCAAAGTGCTGCACATGAAAAGAAAAGCATTACATTAACAAAGGAATAAGCTGATTAAATCCTTGACTAGACTTGTTTAGTTTCACCGTAAACAGCTTCATCACTAAGATTCAAAGCTTAATTGTTTCTATTTATGCATTAATAAACATGCAGAAAGCATAAAATCACAGTATTTAATTGGTTCTGTTCATAATAAGAAGTAAACTAAGTCAATTCTTGAAGGTTTCTGATCTAAAATAGTTTTATCCAACTTTTCTAAGAGCTACAACTAGAATAAATGGTTTTGTTTCATTGTAATAAAAAGCCAAGTAAATCCATAACTGGACTTCTAAGAAATAAACTAAGTAAATCATTGACTAGACTAGTTTAACTGGAACAAGCTTAATCACTAACATTCAAAGCTTAATTGTTTCTATTCATGCATTAATAAACACACAGAAAGCAGAAAATCACAGTACTTCATTGTTTCTAATAATAATGAGAAATAAACTTGGTAAAACCTTGAAGGTTTGAATGCTGCTTGTTGGGACTTTGAAGCAATCAACTGGTTCCCTTATATAGGAAATTTTTGACCAATCTGTCTAATATGATTGATTTTGACTTTGTAAAGTGCCTTGAGATGACACGTTTCATGAATTGGCGCTATATAAATAAAATTTAATTGAAGGTTTCTGATCTAAAGTAGTTTTATCCAACTTTTCTAACAGCTACAACTAGAATAACTTATTTTGTGTCATTATGAGAATTAGCAAAGTAAATCCTTGACTAGACTTCTTTAGTCTCATTGGAACAAGTTTCATCACTAATTGTTTCTATTCATAATAAGAAATAAATCCTTTGGGGATTTCTGATCTAAAGTAGTTTTGACCAGCTTTTCTAAGAGATACAACTAACTAGACTTCTTTTTGTTTCATTGTAATAAAAATAAGGGCATAAATCCTTAAATCCTTAAAGCTACAACTGAAACTACAGCTAAAATAGGAGGCATGACCATTTATTTCTCCCAAAACTTTTCAAAGTGTGGAAATACTTTAAAACATGCAACTGTCCTCATATTTATCCCTCAGGGTTTGCTACCTTAGTTATTTACCGAGAAGAAAGCAGACATTTGTTTTTGTTTTTCTCACATTTTTCCCCCATTTGGGTCATTTTACCTAAAATACATAAAAATAGCCATTTTAACAAGCTAAACGGATCAACTTTATTTATTTTTTAAACATGCTTGCAGTGCTTCTTTTAATGGTTTTGTCGTTTTCCTCCTTCCAAGGCTTACAAGGCGGTCGTGAACGACGCAACAATCTTCAAGTTGGAGCTGCCTCTGAAACAGAAGGGGTGAGTTTAAAACATTAAAATGCGTCGCTGTCTTTTCAAAGTGTGCGTCATTCTGTGACGGTTTGCCTTCAACCAACCAGTGCGGGTCTGAAGACTCAGCCGGAGTCAAAGTGCCCGGAGCTGCTGGCCAACTACTGCGACATGTTGCTGAGGAAAACTCCCCTCAGCAAGAAACTCACCTCTGAAGAAATCGAGCTCAAGCTCAAAGAAGTGGTGAGCGAGTCTTTCACGTATTTGTTTCCCCGGTTGTAGCGCTGGTTTCCTAATCCCCTGCTGGGTTCCTGCAGCTCTTGGTGTTGAAGTACGTCCAAAACAAAGACGTGTTCATGCGGTACCACAAAGCTCACCTGACCAGGCGGCTGATTCTGGACATTTCAGCCGACAGCGAGATTGAAGAGAACATGGTGGAGTGGCTGAGGGTGAGTCAGACTCTGCTGTTATCTATCCTAACAAAGACTGGGGAGGAATTAAATCACCTTTAAGATGTGGCGGCATTAAAGGTATATAACCACGTTATATGCTTAAAAAATAAAAAAAGACCAAAAACTGTTTGATCATGATAAAATTAGGCTATATACACCAGGCCTCCATCCTGATAATGTTTTGATGGTCCTTTTTGTGGATAAATAACCCCAGCATCAGGCGCGATTAGCAGATATAAACAGATGTGGCGCCATCTAGTGACAGTTCCACAAAACTACCATAATACCGGTATGCTTAATTAATCAGTAATACATAATACCAGACCGAGCCTGAGCCTCTGCAATGCCTCGCCGTAAAGCAGCAGCTCAGCGTGATCAAATACCAACCGTTATTAATTAAATACACCGATCTACAGCAACTTTTAGAGCCTCGTATCAGAACATTTTCTCACGTCAGTCAACTCTGCGTCACATCTGAGCCTCAGCAGGTTTAGCGTCTGTTTCAGTGAACACCAACGTTCAGACTGGATTCCCAGAGACATTCCAGGCTTTTCCTGCTTGGAATCATATATTTTTTGTGCTTTTTTCACTGAATCTTGGACATTTCTGCATTTTTTTATTTTATTTTTTTTTGCCCGGAGATGCTAATAGCCGTTAGCCGCTTCCTTGTTTGATCCCCTGCTACACATGTGCAGTACGTGCTTCTTCTGTTACTAAAAATAAACACGAAAGACTTTATTTACTAAGTAATTGAGCAAAAACGAAGCATAAAACACCAAAATAACAACTAATACGCCAGCAGGATGTGATAATCTTTCATAAAAACTTTGTATGCAACCAGCGTGAGCTACTGACGAATACATTAATAAGAAAAGTCAATAATGTGGCTATGCACCTTTAACACAAGGCAGCAAACTTCTTATTTTCATGAAATCTCCCATCAGGCTGAAGCAGTTGTTGGTTTTCGTGTTAATTTGTCTCTGAATGAGGAACCTGAGGACATTTGTTTACCTCCCAAAGGTTATATCTGTAGATGGTGTTTTTCCCCTGTTGGAAAGTCCTTACTTTATTGTGTTTTAATTGTATTTATGGCTTCTAATCGTTTATGAGACGGGGGAATTTTGTTGTATCAGCGTTTAAGGAGCAGTTTCTGATGTCGGTTTCATCAACAATGCAAGAAGGGAACTAAAAGTAAAGGAAATATTTTTGAAATGAGTGTATTTGTCCTTAATTTGACCAGGTAAATAAGATTATCTGCTATTTGAATGAGTATTTTTACCCCTAAAAAAAGATAATTGGATATCCCGCACTTGAAATAAGATGATGGAGATTAGTCGTTCCTATTTTAAATACAAAAATCTTATTCCACTGGCAGATAGTTTAAACTTGCTGCTCAAATCAACAACAAATGCACTCATTTCAAGAAAGTTTTACTTTTAGTTCTCTTTTTGCAGTGAAGATGTGCTGTAACTCATCCTTCTCTTAACCGACAAATTAATAAGTCAATAAATAAATATAAAAGAAATTAGAGAAATAAAAAGTAATTAGAAAGTGATATGAAATGTATTATATAGAGCAGGGGTCACGAATTAAAAATCAGCGGGGTCCGAATAAAGAAAATCAACAACCAGTAAAGGTCCGGACACATTTGTAATTACAATCCGTTACTTCAAACAGTATTTAACACTGAAATAAAATGTTTATGCATCCACAAAAAATAACATAAAAATAGAACGTTTTTCTATTTTAAAATCCAAAGTGCTTTTTGAAATAGAGAACCACAATCTTTCACAGTTTGGTATATAGACAATTTCCTGATTTTCACATCTTTTATAAAACAACTGAACTTTTTTAATTTCTTTTTTATGGCTTAATGAGACAAGTGAGCTTTAGGCTGCCCTGCAAGGATTTTACACCTGAGTTTGATTGGCAACAAAGCCAACCTCAAGCACATATCAAGGTGCTCCCTGTCACATTCAATATAAACCAATTTTATGATCATACAAGGCCAAACACAACCTTGGAAATGCAGGACACATCACCAACACTATCATGACATAATACATTTTAATTTGACACAGATTGCTTTGCCCGTTATTGTTCACCAATTAATAATTACAGTTTATAAAAAGGCATGATTTAACTTTTTTGAAGTTTAATAAAATGGTTATATTTTAGCCCAGTGACTGGAGACCTGTCCAGGATGAACCCTGTGTCCACGCTCCACTTTAACTTCATAAAAAAAACTCTCTGAGAATTTCCTTTCTCTGGCCTCACCCAGGTAGAACCCGTTCTCCAGTCCATGTTGTAGCTGCAGTTTATTTGTTTTATCTTTTTGATGTAGTTTTCTTAACAATATGTAAGCATCAAAATCCTTGTCATTTTATTTAGTGTCCTGGAGCGCAGCTGCTCATCAGGTGAACACTGTTGCATACTGACTGACAGCAGATGAAGCTCTGCCTTCTTTGCTTCAGAACAGCGCAGCTTTTTCCTAATTGGACCCAGTCAAATGAGGCACATTGTTTCACAGTCCGACTCTTCTTCAAGGGTCATGCTAAATTAGCCTGAGCTAGCGCGTTACTCTTCTTAGTGTTTAAATAAAACATAGTAGCGAATCACGAGGTTGGTCACCGCGTTTATCAGCGAGGGAATAAACGCTGACAGACGACATGGCCACAGGTGGAAATAATTCATTAATTAACTGCCGGAGCAGATTGACGCTTACCGAGGGAAGTTGTTGTCAGCTGCTGAACTTTCTGACTTGCTGGTTTGCATAAATCCAAAGAAAACCTTTGACCACCGCTACTTTCATTCATACCATCTGTGGCCAGTTTAAAATGCTCTCCCAAAGGTTAAAATGATGAACACCGATAAACCTCAGACTGGCAATGTCCGCTTTGGAAAGACCCGCCCTGCTCTCATTCTGATTGGCTAATGTCTCGCCTCTGCCAGGTTTGATTGGTTAAGAGCAGCTTCAGTGCAAAACCTTGAATAAAAAGTCTAGACGGGACTTTTTAAGATCAATTTCCAAATGACGGAAATCCGTCGCAGCGACGGAGAACTTTAACCCCTGAGTTAGACACTGTCGTCGGACAACATGCAGTAATATATAAATGTTTTAAATTAGGTTGGGTCCGGATTAGGTAGCAGCTGGGTCCGGATCCGGACCGCGGTCCGCTAATCCGTGACCTCTGATATAGAGCATGGGTGTCCAATTTTTTCGGTACATGGGCAAAATTGTCAAGCCAAAGAAACTTGAGGGCCAAAAAATTAACACAATGTTTTACCTGCTCTACAAAATATGAACATTTTTAAATAACTTAGTCAGATTTTTTTTTGCATGAAATGGATGTGTAAATTGTTGTAGATCCGAAATAAAAATAGGATTTTGCTCATTTGTTGTATTCATCCAGTTAGCAAATTATTTTGAATAATATAATCTGACAATAATAACCTTTGCTCTATTATGTATAGCAAGAACAGTTCAAGAACAGTAATTGGGTCGGTTGTTCTTAGAAAACACTCGCTGTAATTGGCCAGTTTTAATAATTGAATTCAAAGCAGCTTTTAATGCACCAAAGTCTGCATTTGAGTAATGTAGATGTCATTGGATAGATGTTACTATGTGTTTATTGAAAGATGAATACTTTGTGTTGTACTTAACGTTTTCTATTGTAGAGTTTTAACTTTTCTATAATAGTTTTGCACCCAGAATCAAAACAGGGGCCACTGATGGACCCCGGGCTGCACTTTGAAGCTAATTAATTAAAGAGATAAATACTCAAATTAAATTAAACGTTACAAATTAATAGATGCAATAAATACATGCAAATTACTGCATAATGAGCAGAGTGTCTGAGAAAAGCAGCTATTTTGTCCATCTGATGATGATCTCATGGCAGCGTTGATCTCTTCAGCCTGTTCTGCGTTCCCCTCAGAGCTTCCTCCCATTGCATCAGGGTCTGAAACGCATCCAGAGGACATCTTAATCAGATTTTACAACCGCCTCGTCTGGCCGCTCAGCACACCAGAAGAAATCTGAGCGGTTTAAAATATCACTGTTTTTTAGAAATTATCTTCCTCTACAGGATGGCTGGAGCCGTCTCCTTTTAGTTGCTGTAGTTTGCGACCTTGTTCTTTCCGCTCCCATCCTCACATAATCATATAATTTTTGATACAATTTTTTCTGATACCTCTACCTCTACAACAGAGTCACTTTTTTTTCTGAACTTACAATTGAAAACAAAAAAATGATGAATATATTTTACACAGCCTGCATGGAAATATAGAAAACATGAGGAAAATCTAACGCATTAATTACGATACAAAGAAAAATTTGAAAGCCTAATGTTTTTTTATTTTTTTTTATAAAGCAACTAAAAAGATTTTTATTTTATTTTTTAAAGTGAAGTTTCCTCACAGATACCTGTATCAGGCTTTAAACCGTTAAAACTCTTGGCAGTGCTGAGGATCTGTTCATCCTGACTCTTTAACTCCACTCTTGCTCTTATCGGGCTAATTTTAAAGGATCTTTCTCCTACATGGCATTACCATATTTTTCGGACTACAAGGTGCACTTAAAATTCTTAAATCTTTTAAAAAATTGCTGGTGCCCCTTATCTATGATCATCGTTGTGCTTAATGACTGATTTTATGTGGCACAATGTGCTCATAAATCTGTTAATGTGTAAATACGGTACACTGTGTCACTACCTGATAGGACCCCTGAGCTGTCTACCAGACTGCCTGACTGTAATGTCTAAACTAGAAGTGCATTCATGTAAGGCAGTCTGGAGTACGCGCTAGCCACAATAAACCTAGGAAGTTAATTCAATATAAAAGTTTATTTTGGCCTTATATTAGAAACAGGGCAGTATAGTCCAGCTACTCTGTCCTCCCCACAGAGACAGATAGAGAGCTGTGGACGTGAAGGAGTGATATTACACACTTGGGGAGAATATTTAATGCACCTTTTATAATTTGGTGCGCCTTATGGTCTGAAAAATACGGTACTTTGGAAGATGTGTCACCACTAAAATGTTTTACAGTAACAGGGATGCGGTAAGGACCTTATGGGCAGTTACCCAGGGCTGCACAGATAGAGGGGGCGCGCATGCATCCTGTTCCTAAAAAGACAACGCAGCTGTCATTTGCGCCCTTGTGGATATCGTTAACGTGTGTGTAGGCACCTCCTGCATGCTGCTGAGACTAGAGAGAGAGCAGGCTCTGGTTGGTGTGGATCAAACTGAGCTCACTTTAAAGGTGTGAGTTAGCTTGCAAAAACTGAATAAATTATGTTTACACAAACTGCGCTGCAGCAGAGTTAGACACCTTTAGCTAAAAGTCCCTAAAGTAAATGAATTATACTGTAATTAATTTTCTTAACCTTCTTTTGTGTTATTTTTTGTTGTTGTTCCATGTTTGTTTGAATGTTTTCTTTTTTGCTTTTTTTTGTATGATTATGTGTTTGTAGGAAGTAGGAATGCCTGCTGATTATGTGAACAAACTGGCCAGGATGTTTCAGGACATCAAGGTCTCAGAGGACCTCAATCAGGTCTTCAAGGAGATGCATAAACACAACAAGCTGGCTCTACCAGGTACAACGCTGACAAACACAAACCAGGCTGCCCCTTCCTCTCACAAACAAAACCATCCATCCTGCAGAACAAAAAAACAAAAAAACAGACTATAAGCATGGATGCTTTTTATGGGTTTTGGCTGCTAGTGCCGTGAGGATTTGGACTAGGTTTGAAATATTATCATATCTGGCATTTGTTTGATTTGAAATTGTCACGTTTGCTTGGGTTTTTGTGCAGAAATATTAATGCTATCATCACCAGCTGACTTTTACATCTGTTACTTCAACCCTTTCTCTTCTTGGAGTTCACTGGCAGCTCCTAAAGACATTTTATGACTCTCTGTTGGGGCATTTTCTTTAGCAGTGGTTCCCTACCCTGGTCCTCAGGGACTCCCTGTCCTGTCTTTGTCCAGCTCACCTGAGTCAAATGATGACAGACAGAAGGGCTCTGACAAAAATAACATCCAATTCAATTGAATTTTATTTATATAGCACCAATTCATGAAACATGTCATCTCAAGGCTCTTTACAAAGTCAAGTTTAATCATATTATACAGATTTGGCCAGATTATACAGATTGGTCAGATTATTTCCTATATAAAGGGAACCAGTTGATTGCATCAAGTCTCTCCAAGCAGCATTCACTCCTCCTGAAAGAGCGTAGAGCCACAGTGGACAGTCGTCTGCATTGTTAGTGGCTTTGCAGCAATTCCTCATACTGAGCATGCATGAAGCGACAGTGGAGAGGAAAACTCCCCTTTAACAGGGAGGAGAACCTCCAGCAGAACCAGAACCAGGCTCAGTGTGAACGCTCATCTGCCTCCACCCACTGGGGCTTAGAGAAGACAGAGCAGAGACACAGAAAGCACAGAAGCTCACATTGACCCAGGAGTACTTTCCATGTTAGATGGTAATAGAGGATGATCTGCCTCCCCTGCATGATGTCACAGCTAACAGAACACCAGACCAGGTGTACCTTCTATAAAGAGAAAAAAAATCCTTTCTCCAGGGATAATGTCACCTCCCACATGTGCATATAGCTGCTGCTCCCTCAGTGACAGGCGGCTGCATCCTGGGTGCACAACGGGGCGTTGATCACAGATCCTTCCACCCCTTTTAACCATCACTGCTCCCAACAAAAATCATTAAGTTGTTTACATCCTTGCTGTTTTTGCTTTTTTTTTTTTTCCATTTGTTAAAGTTTTTCTGTGGCTGTTTTCTTAATGACACGTCCATTTTGCACACATCCGGGTCAGTTACATTTAATTTAATCTTCGTACGCCATTTTTAATAACTTTTACAGCATTATTTCCCCTTACTCGCTGCTGATACAGCCGAATTTCCCCCACTGTGGAACAATAATTACTCTAATCCAACATATTTATCAGCAGTAATCTATTTCAGACCAATCAGCTCATATTTGGTGAAGAAGCTCCAGTGTCGTATTTCTGAACTGTTTGGAAGGCCCTGCTGAGGCTCTTCCCTGATGTTTTTCCTCGTGCAGCGGACAGCGTGAACATTAAGATCCTGAATGCCGGGGCTTGGTCGCGGAGCAGCGAAAAGGTTTTTGTCTCCCTGCCGACGGAGCTGGAGGATCTCATCCCTGAGGTGGAGGACTTCTACAAGAGGAATCACAGCGGCCGTAAGCTCCACTGGCATCACCTCATGTCCAACGGCATTGTGAGTAGATCAAATCAGCCTAAAGAAGCCACTAAATTCCTGTTTAATTGCGTTTTTATCCAAAGGAAAAGATTATTTTTAATTCTGCGATTTCTTTTCCTTTTCAGTCTGTCATGCATTTGTTTTTTTTAACTAAAAGCTTTTATTTTTTAAAGTCGAACTCTTGATTCTTCCCATCCTCACATTTTTGCCTAATTATTTTTACATATTAACAGAAAAGTTTAGACCTTAACTATCCCAGGACAGTTCTTATCATAAATACAGACGCTGAGCAAAGGCTCATTTTACTCTCTGATGTCTTTAACTAATGGAGGGGATTAAATCTCAGCTTTCTGGAAGATCTTTCAGGGTTTTTGGAAACCAGCTCATGTCAGACTCAGAACACCTGCTATGTGGGGCAGGCCTGGGCGATAAATTTAAATAAATTAAAATTTTATCACCATATATTGTAATACTGCTGGCATTTTACCTTTTACGTTTATATTTTAAGAATAATTTTTAAATTAATGTGTTTCACTTTTACACTTTTACATTTTCACTTTCTGGTCTAGAACCACCACTGACTGTTATAACGATAAAATACTATTACCAGCTTCTTGTAGTCTTTTTAGGTTACTTTGTGGCTGTGAATTCATGTCAATTATGGCCCCATAATTACAAATACTGTTCTTAAAAAACAATAATAATGTGACATATATTAAAACAAAACTCAAAATATGTTTTTAAATGTGATTTTTATCACTAAACGGCACACAGTAAAGACATTTATTTATAATATTTGAATTTCTTGACATTCATTGATTGCTCTGAAGAAACCCAACAGGGGAGAAAATGGCTAAAACAACATTCCTGACAATAATGGCAGTTTTGGGGGGTTTTCAGACATTACTATTTATTTGTTGTCAAGATAAACCCAAATTCTTATGATAAGAAATTATTCACGATGATAATAAGATACAATAAAGGCCCAGCCCTAATGTCGGGTACCACAGGGCTCTGTCCTGGGACTTGTTCTCTTTCTTTTATATATTTTCCCAGATAAGTTCTCTGATGTGTCGTATCATTTCTATGCTGATGATATTCAGCTCTCTTGTTCTTTTAAGCCAAGGGAATATTTAAAGTTTTGCTGCTTGATAAACTGTGTTAATGATATTAAACTGTGGCTCTGTAACAACTACTTGCAGGTGAACTCTGATAAAATGGAAACTCTAATTATTGCCCCTGAGAACCAAATAACTCAAACTAATCAATTTCCGGATGTATTGACCAGAAACCTTGGCATAATTTTTTATTCTGCCATGATCACCAGAGAGTCATGGATTGATCAAAAACGGCTTCTTTCAGCTAAGAAATATTTCTAAGCTTCGGACTTTGGTGTCAAAAGATGAATTGGAATTATTCCTGCTTTCATTTAATCTCGTCTTGATTATTGTGAAAAAGAAAGATCTTGGCGTTATGCGGTTAGTGCAAGATGCTGCTACAGGTGGTTGTTTTTATTGTGAAGCACTTTGTGGTTGTTATCCTGTGTAATGTGTTTATATGTAAATAAATGTTACTTACTCATGAATCTGAGCAGCAAAAATCTTGCTGCATAGATTCACAGTCGCTCAGATTTCACGGGTTTGCTCCCATCGTCGTCTGTTCTCCCGTCTCCTCAGATCACCTTCAAAAACGAGGTGGGCCAGTACGACCTGGAGGTGACGACGTTCCAGCTCGCCGTGCTGTTCGCCTGGAACCAGCGGCCCAGGGAGAAAATCAGCTTCGAGAACCTCAAACTGGCCACGGAGCTGCCAGACGCCGAGTTGAGGCGGACGCTTTGGGTCAGAGCTTTAGCTTCTGTGTTTCTTTTTAGTCTGCCTGTCGCCAAACTGTGACCAAACTGCATTTTTAAGAAGGGTGGACACTCACGGTTCACTCCAGAACCTCACCGGGGGGTGGAGCAGCGTTTTGTTTTTAAGCATCTGTGAAGATTTCCATGTTAGCTCACTGAAAACTTAGCCTCGTGAGACCATCCTGATCTCGCGAGCTTTCAAGGTTTCACTCGCAGATCAGTCTGGCTGCTTTCCATTAAAGAAAATTTGGAGCTGTTCACCAAACGAACGTCCAATCAGCGTTGGCTTTGAGGCGGGTTGAGGTGTGACGCAACGAGAAGATCGACAGTTCAGTCTAAAGAACATGGCGGCTTCAGCCGATGAAACTAGCGTTAGCGTGGCTATCGAGCAAGTTTTATCGGAATTACAGAGTATTTCTTTGCTGAGCTAACGAGCCTTTACCTGCAGCAGCAAGAGTAGCTTGGCTTGTGATTGTGTTTTCGTCGTCGCTCGTAACAGAGCGACGACGAATCTGATTGGTTCATTTGGCCCGTCTATCACCAACACAGGCCAATCAGCTAACCAGTATTTTCGCCCCTTCCCAAAATCACTTCAACGGAAGGTTTCCAGATGGATATGCGGAGCAAATCTATCTGACAGTCAGGTTAATAAAAACAGGGGCTGTTGCTGAATCTGATCATTGAAGGAAACTCTTCTGATGTACAAGTCAAAAAAAAAAAAATCTGAGGCTACGATCTAGAACCGATTTTCTTCCATTCGGATGAGGAAAATACAATTTTAATTTTGGGCTTCAGATTATTTAGATTATCTTGTTCAGCAGTGATGGTGCGATGGAGCAGGAGACTGACGGACTGGGCTGCATCTGCAGTAATGCAGAAAGAGCCGAGGCAAAATGCAAAGATCTCGATTTACCGGTCCGTCTACGTTCTGTCCCCCCCCCCCCCCTCTGGTCGTGAGGTCTGGATCAGGACCGAAGCACAAAATCCTGGATTTAAGCGACCAAAATGAGCTTCCTCCTGAGGGTGGCCAGTAGCTACGTTTACATGGACAAAAGTAATCAGAATAATGGGCCGATCAGAGTAAAGAAGCGTTGTGTAAACCAGCCAATCAGAATATGGTGAACAGATTAAGGTCAGTCAGAATGAAATGGTAATCTGGTTTATGTCGATTGATAATCTGACAAACGTTCATATAAATGCTTGTCATGATTAAGTTATTCCAAATGTGGCAAACTGACTCGAGTGTGCATGTGCGCCCGACGTAAACGTGACGCATTTCCACGCTATTGAGAGGCGGAAATGCATTGGGAAGCAAAAACTACAATTTTTTTTTTTGTTGTTTAGCAAAGATGAAAGTTCTTCTTCTGTGTTTTTTCTTTTTTTTTTTTTTTCCTTTGGGGGAGTTTGATAACTACTCATGTCAGAGAGGTTCTACTCTGAATAAAGCCAGGCATATGTAAAATAAGGCAGGACGGTAATTCAATAACTATATATATATATATATATATATATATATATATATATATATATATATATATATATATATATATATATATATATATAATCTCGATTTATAGACTCATATCGATGGTAGAAAAATCCTGCCGACCAATCACGACGCAGACCCAGTAACCAAGCTCCGCCCCCTTCAAAGAGTTCAGAGAGCTCACGTTCTTTTTAATTATTTTTTAAACTTGCAGTTTTGGCAAAAAGTTGGTTGAATAAAGTGTTGAGTTTGAATTCAGAGTTTGCAACAGCATAAAGTAGTCAGGGCTGCACTTAAGATATATGCTTTGATTTTGTTGATAATTATCCATATCGATCAATATGATTTTTATTTTATATAGAATGCTTTTATTTCTATATCGTCCAGCCCTAATATAAACGCACATTATGATCGGATTAATTGATTGTTTGCCCTTGTCGGTACAATTTAATCTGACTATATTTTAATCCCATCGTGAAAATCTGTGCATGTAAACAAAGCTACTGTGTGGATTAGAGCAACTCCTCTGTAGTAATTTTTTTAAATAAGAAGTTTTTCCCCCTAACAAAAAGAAACTTGGTCAAATAAACGAATAATAGCCTCAGGATTAATATGACTTCACACTCATGAACAGCAGAGGTAAATATCTGAATGAAACTGCATAAAAAAGCTCATTGTGAGAGATTCTTGCGTCATGCAGGAATATTAATGCGTTATAAATTCGACACAGGAAGTTTATCCGATTATGATTAAACAATTCGTGTTCAATGGCGCAAAAGCATTTTCTCAACATATTAAAATATGGCTTAAAATACATTATAAGATAAGATAAGATAGTCTTTATTGATCTCACAATGGAGAAATTCACTCTTTTTTTTTTTTTTTTTTTTTTTTTTTTTTTTTTTTTAATGTTATGTTTTGTATTTTAAAGGCTAAATCGTTGTTGTTTTTTCTCCCTCTCTCTTTACAGTCTCTGGTTGCTTTTCCTAAACTGAAGAAGCAAGTCCTGTCGTATGACCCCTCAGTTAGCTCGCCCAAAGACTTTACCGATGGCACACTCTTCTACGTCAACCAGGAGTTCTCCCTCATGTATGTTGGGTCACCTGAAAAGAAAACGTCTTCCTTTATTTTATTATAAGCTGTCCAGCATGAAGACATAAATGTCCCTCCTTTTACAGACGATCTTCTAACCTGTGCTGTTTTTTTTTTTTTGGGTGTCCTGTTTGTTTTTTCAGCAAAAACTCCAAAGTTCAGAAGAGGGGAAAGATCAACTTAATTGGTCGGCTCCAGCTGACGACGGAGCGAATGAGAGAGGAGGAGAACGAGGGAATCGTTCAGCTCCGAATACTCAGAACTCAGGTACGTCGCAGAGTTATGCTGCTGTTCTCTGAGCCAGAACAGGGGAATGGGTCAGGTTTTTTTTTTTTTTTTAAGGTTAGTGGTCCCAGGAATGTCAGAGGCTCCAAGGGAAACAACCGGGAGAGTGTTAAACTTAAAGCGACCGCCTCTAATGTGTCAAACTCAAGGCCCACGGGCCGAATACGGCTCATCAGGGCAATTTCTCCAGCCATCAAGAGCCAAAAAAGGTGTATCATGTCATAAAGTAGAGGCATATATCCTTTTGAATTGTATAAAGTGGGTAAAACTTTTAACTGTAGTAACATCATCCTGCCACTAGGTGTCAGTTTCCCCACAACACATTAAAATAACCCAGAAATGTCCAAAAAGAGAGAAAGTGATGCAGAATCACTGAGCTATATAATACACTGGAGTGCTGATTTTGCCGAAAAACTGAAGTCACTGGCCGCCATCTTGCTACTCCCTACTCTCACAGAATCCCACAGGATTTGGTTGCAACAACAAGCAGTTTTCTGGCTGAGTGAAAACGTTTCACAGGTAATTCTACAGTCAGTGGATGTACTAACACTATCAACTACTAGGAAATTAGCTGCTGAAATATTTTACATGTTATTCATATCAAATATACATATATGTATATATACATATGTGTATATGTATATATGTATATATGTATACATATATGTAAATATGTTTTTGTATATTGTTATTTTTATATTTATAAATGTTATATATGTATATTTGAATTAATAAAATGCAAAATATTTCAGCACATGACTTTCTTAGTACTTGATAGTTTTTAGAACATAACATAAAAGTATATGACATTTGACATTTTAAAAGTTTTAAACAAATAACTTTGTTTGATGCACCTTCATCGCAAAATTCACTCGGGTTGGACGGAGAGCGTCTGTCAACATCAGTTTTCAAGTCCTGCCACAGATCGTCAGGTAGAGTTTGCTCTGGACTTTGACTAGGCCGCTCTAATCGTAGCTCCTGCTGTAGGTTGAGCACCTGGTGCTTCAGGAAGGTCTCAAGTCTTTCACAGCTCTGCAAAGGGGACTTCTTATGTTTGTTTGTTTTTTTTAAACAAAATTCTTCTTATTGCAGCTCTTCTATAATATTCAGATTTGTGGATTCTACAAATAATACTGTCTTGTAAAGCTACAGATGGATTGGTCTGGGTTCCTCTGTCTTCTTGATGCTTTTTATTCTGAGGCCTTCACTGAACAGCAGGATTTATATTTCCGTTACCCGGATGGACTCTGAAGGCAATTGGTTGCACTATATTATATTTAGGGATATCAGAGTAAAAAGATGCTGCATACAAGTACATGCCAATCCCAACATCCGGATAAAACAAATAATGTTTATAGTTTCAAACCCTGGGTAGTTCTGCAGGACACCTTAGGTTCGAGCATTTTGACCGTTGTCTCTATGTTTCTTAGTCAGTTAAGTTTTAATGCATCTGCATTTTGTGTCTAGGAGGCTATCATCCAAATCATGAAGATGAGGAAGCGCATCAGCAACGCTCAGCTGCAGACGGAGCTGGTGGAGATCCTGAAAAACATGTTTCTGCCTCAGAAGAAGATGATAAAGGAGCAGATCGAGTGGCTCATCGAACACAAATATATAAAGCGGGACGAATCGGACATCAACACCTTCATCTACATGGCCTAGGCTCTAAGGGGAAGGAGTGCATTTCCGCTGTTTTTCTTTTGCCGCCGGCCTGCCGCGGGCGCTTTATGATCCTGACGAGGCGTAAAATAGACGTGTCTGAAATGAGCGAGAGGCCTGAAGACGGACGAGGGAGGGCGAGGGGACGAGGCTGAGCCTTTTCAACAAAAGTGTGGATGTTTCTTTTCTGTTTGCGTGACGCCAGCGTGTTATCGGCGTGTCATTTAAAGATGTAGCGTTGAGTCATCGGGCCGTCTCTGTCTCTGCTGCCCTCTAGTGTCCGACCCGAGGAGACGCCAGGCAGCGTGGGGGCCCCCTGTGCCAGCAGATGAGAAGAAAAACTAAATAGTTACACACTAAAGTTAAATACTTCCTGCCTTACTTTCCTCAGCCGCGAACTGCGGAAAAGACGGGGGGTGAAGCGTGCGGCGGCGGGAGGACAAATATAACAAGCTGGTGTCAGTTTATTGCTTTCTCTTGACGCCTCAGCTGCCATCTTTGAGGTGTGGGGGGGGGGGGGGGTCTTCTTGCAACCCCTCCCGTTCGCTATTGCTCTAGTTGAACGCAAAAAAAAAATTGCAATTAAAAGTTGCCAACGTGGAGGAGCGGCGGCGGCGAAGGACTAGTTCAGAGTACCGAGGAGTATTTTTGCCAAATTGTGTGTGTGTGTGTGGGGGTGTTGCGTGTGTCCGGGTGCATGACGTGCATCTATTCTTTTTACATGTGTGTAATCTGTATGTGCACTTTTAACAGCATGCTGCTCTATGATTTATATTTTATTTTATGTTCCCGTACGCGGAAAATCTATCACACTTTGTGATTGTGTGCGAGATGGTGGAGAACCGAGGATGTGCCACCGTTATAAAGTCTATATTTTGATTTTTTTTCTCACCATGCCCTGTGATTGCAGTTTAAAACAGTTTAAATTTTTTTTTGTCTTTGCTGAAGGGTTAGCACACTGCGGGTTATGTATGTGGTGTGTAAGAACTCATGCTCTGGACATTATGAAATTAAATACCAAGGCGGACAAAGTGAAATTAATGACCAGGTTACTTTTTTCTTGTGTCATGACTATGAGCGGGAAAGAAAACTGTCATTTCTGGTCCATAAATAAGCCGATAGGTGCAACAAGACATAGATGAAGTCCAAGCTCTCCATCCGTTTGGACACAGTCATGAGGAAAAAGAAAGTACATCCTTGTCCAGCGCTACAGTTTTACATACTGGGACTGTCAAAGCTCTAAAATCACCTAAATCTAACATCAAGTTGCAAAAACAGATTGAAGATATATTGTTTTTTTTTTTTTTTTGGTATGCTTTTTTTCTCTCTCTCTCAAAGATGAAACCAATATTTAAAAAAAAAACAAAGTTAGCAAGTACATCCTTACTGCTCCCACAGGAAAATGAGGAAAATAGCATCTTGGTGCTGATAAACCAAATGTTTTGGTTTACCACCACCAGATGTCGCTGTGGAGCTCTATGGTTACAATAATCAGTGGGACTTCATCGTTCTTTATAGAACAATATTGTAAAATAGACAGATTCCCTCACCAATAAAATTCTGGTATAAACATGTGTGTCTATGTATCTAAGCTCAGTAGCTAAATCCTCCTCAGGCCTCTTGATATTGGAGCTGCACCAACATGAACATCTGAAATCGCAGTGAGCATGCCCAGTACACTCTCAGTAGACAGCCATGGGGCACAGATACTACGGCCTAGGGCTGGACGATATAGAATAAAAGCATATTGATAAAATAGAAATCATATTGATCGATATCGACAATTATCAAAACAATTCAAAATATACATTTTAAGTGCAGTCCTGGCCATTTTATGCTGTTGCTTAATGACCTATTCAGGGTTCCCACGGGTCCTTGAAATCCTTGGAAGTTTGTGAATCTGAAAAAATAAATTCAAGGTCCTTGAAAGTCCTTGAATTTTTTTGTGGGGTTGAAAGTTCACACGGATGACGACTCGTGTGTCATTATTTTACTAACACACGATCTTTTAAAATTATGTTTATTCTGCAGACTTTTAATTTGCAAACGTACATTCGCTCTTCTTCGTTAGTTGGTAGGCTATGGTTTAGGCCTACGTGCGTCCAATAGGTTACATTCACGCAGTGTTGCCAACTCAGCAACTTTGTCGCTATATTCAGCGACTTTTCAGAGTCAAAGTCAAAAACTAGCTTAATCAAAGATGAAAGTAAGTGAAACAAATTGATATAATTCTGAACATCTCAATGCTGCACTTTTTTTCAGTATGGCATAGCCATGTACTGTGGATATAAATGTAGGCTATGAATATGATCAATATCAATGTAGGCTATAAATTATGTCCACTTTCTTGCATTGCTTCTGACCCAACAACTTCTATGCCGTTTAGTCTTTTATTGAATTTGCATTGTATTAAAATATGATAACCTATTCAGCGGTCACAGTAGGTAAATGCCGTCACGTGTGGTCCTTGAATTTGAGGAAATTGGTCCTGGAAAGTCATTGAAAGGTCCTTGAATTTTATGTTCACCAAGGTGTGGGAACCCTGCCTATTTTTAAATAAATGGATTCAAACAACCCTTTATTCAACCAACTTTATACAAAAACTGTAAATGTTTAAAAAAGGAAAAAGCACACGTGCTCTCTGAAGTCTTTGAAGGCTAATGGAGCTTTCCTGGGTGTGTGATTGGTTGGGAGGATGTAATGACCTACATGATAGGCTAGAGTGCACTGTTATTTTATTCAACTTTTTATTGACCCCTGTTTTTCATATTGAACCATACGTCTATCGATCGATATATATCGTTATTGAATTATTGTCCAGCCCTACTACGGCCCCAAGCTCTGATCGTCCAATCAAAATGCTGGAATTGCACACGTTACGTTTACGTTCTGCTGGATATTGTGCGACCATCTAGTGTTGGTTGTCCTTGCTGGCTCATTGAGGGATTGATGTGAATGTTTTCTGTTCAATAAATTAACATTATTAGTGAGCCTTTTATTTGTAATTTTATGTATTCAAATTAAATTACATTTATCTTATATAAAATTACATTTCTAGTGTGTTGGTTTATGCTAATTTATCTGTTTCATTTAAAGTGAATCAGTCAGGTTGTATATATCATAAAAACTTAGTTGCTGCTGATAGGTGATGAATTTTTGTGCCCCACTTATCCTGCCAGAGACGTCACTCTGTGTGTGTGTGTGTGTGTGTGTGTGCGTGTGTGTGTGTGTGTATGTATGTATGTGTGCATATATATATATATATATATATATATATATATATATACACACACACATTCATTCATATATTTCAAGTGTTTGTTTCTTTGTAGTTTTCAGAAACCCAACATTCCGTTTCTGAGGAAATTTTAATTTTGGCTAAATTTTCTGACTCTATTAGCCATTATTGAACAGTGATTTAACAGGATAGAGAGAAGCCGAGGACGTGCAGCGAATCGCCCGAGACCAGGAATCGAACCCAGGACGACTTCAATCGAGGACTGTAGCCTCTACAGGCGGTACGCCCGCTCAACCGACTGAGACACCAGCACAAATTAAACGATTTCTAACATAAATGTGTGATCCTCCTGAAATCTATGCTCGTGCTATGCAATATATTAATGCAATACTGGGTTGGGGCTCCTTTTGCATGAGTTACTTCGTTAATGCGGCGTGTCATGGCAGTGATCAGCCTGTGGCACTAAGGAGCAGTTCCCTGAACTAGCTTTTGGTACCTTTGCCATTGTGGGCCAATACCAAGTCCTGCTGAAAAATGAAATAAGCATCTCAATAGTTCAGTTAAATTTTATTTATATAGCACCAATTCACAACACAGGTTGTCTCAAGGCACTTTCCAAAGTCAGACTCCATCAGATCCTCCAGGTTGGTGAGAAAGTTTCCTCTCTAAGGAAACCCAGCAGGTTGCATCAAAGTCTCTCCAAGCAGCATTCACTCCTCCTGAAAGAGCGTAGAGCCACAGTGGACAGTCGTCTGCATTGTTGATGGCTTTGCAGCAATCCCTCATACTGAGCATGCATGAAGCGACAGTGGAGAGGAAAACTCCCCTTTAACAGGGAGGAGAACCTCCAGCAGAACCAGAACCAGGCTCAGTGTGAACACTCATCTGCCTCCACCCACTGGGGCTTAGAGAAGACAGAGCAGAGACACAGAAAGCACAGAAGCTCACATTGACCCAGGAGTACTTTCTATGGTAGAGAAGACAGAGCAGAGACACAGAAAGCACAGAAGCTCACATTGACCCAGGAGTACTTTCTATGGTAGAGAAGACAGAGCAGAGACACAGAAAGCACAGAAGCACACATTGACCCAGGAGTACTTTCTATGTTAGAGAAGACAGAGCAGAGACACAGAAAGCACAGAAGCACACATTGACCCAGGAGTACTTTCTATGTTAGATGGTAATATGTCTTCCCTGGATGATGTCACAGCTAACAGAACGCCAGACCAGGTATACCTAACATGAAGAGAAAAATTACAGAAAAAAAAAGTTCAGAGAGGAAATAATTCACCCATCATCAGAACAACAAGGAAAACTTTCCACATTTCAATGAGTTAGGTGAAGCTTTGGACCAGTATCTATATGGAGCTGCAGCAGCATCTAACCATTAAACAGTTAAATGATGGTATAAAAGGTGGATATCTGTTGCGTATATGTAAATCTAAAATATATATTATTTGTAAATATTTAAATAATATAGAAAGGAAATATGCTGTAAAATTTGTTGCACACTATTAAGAAATTTCTTTGTGTAACCGGTAACAAATCAGTGTAAAGGTGTGTGGTAAAGGGGTGGGTTGCTATAAGTTCATATTTCTCCTCTCCCCTTGATTAAATACATAAATTTTGTGAAATAGCAACATTTCTTTCCTTATTGTGTCCTTTTTTCTTTCTTCTTCTGCTTCTTTTAACTATATGTTGTTACATGTTCAATAAATAAATACATGCATTTTAAGGCATTACCGACGATATCTAAGAAGGGAATAGGATCCAAGACTTTATTAATAAATTAAAAATATCAGTGATTCAAAATGTTTCTGATCCTAAATCTATTTTCCAGTGGTTTAAAGGGCAGGTTTCTCAGGTTCTCATTGGTGATGTGAGTTAATTTAAAGTCAGTTGCACTAACCACTGGGATTTCTAATTGTAAGGAGATCTCTGGGACAAATATGGGATCCCCTCGTTTACGGAATGCAGACTTTAACTCAGACGGACTAAAACTGAAGCAGTTACTGACAGACCAGTCATTCAATCATAAATGGCCATCACATTTTCTTCTATCTAGTTCATGAGTTATTATAAATTTGCCGTTAACTGTGTTTTTTTGTCCTTTAACTAAACATGGTTATAGTTGCAGTGTGCAAAAGTTAATTTGTACATGTGAAGGTTGGAACCTCTGTGAATCAGTTGCATACATTGTATATTACAATGTTTGGTACGATGAGAGAAATGCAGTGTAATGTAATTAAATTGAATTAAATTAATCAGCTAGAACTGGAAATTTAGTTAATTAGCTTATTAGCGCTACATCACTGTTTATATTTACCATGCAAATATTTAATGGTTATTGATTGAATGGAGAAACGAAACTCACAAAATCAAAAATAAAAATAGAAATATATAAATAGCTCAAAAAATTAACCAACATGTTAATTACACCAATTAATTTAAAGAAATTATCAAAAATTATAAAAATTTTAATATGCATTTGTTTAAATCGTCCCAATTGTTTACTTTACCAAATGTTTTATAATTTAATTAACCTTATATTCAACAAATTATTTATTTAGGCATTTGATTTTAATTTACAGTATTTTTCATTAAAAAAAAAATTGTCCTTTAACAAAGATGTTAAAGGACGAATGAGTAACAATGACACCTAGTGGTTCAAAGCGGGACAACACTTACACAACAGCCCATGCCATTTCCTCAATGGTCCATTGTTGCTGTGAAACCCCACTGAATTTTTGTTTACACAGGACAGGTATATGCTGTTTAATAATAAATAATGTGTTGGAAGCAATTAGAGAAAAGAATTTGATTGTCAAACATGATAAACAACAGATAAAGTAAATGGAATATTTGAAACAAAGAGCTAGTTATAAATACACAATTATTTCTTGTGTTTTGGTACATTTTAAGTGTATTAGTTTATTTACCGGGCCATTTACATATTTCTATTTTTAATTCTGTCTGTTTCTGTCTGCCATACAGAGGTCTTCTCGCATGCTTGTGTCAAAAAAAGAGGACTACTTAAAAAAAAGCAGGAGGTTTCACTTCTTTTTGTGTTGATAACTAAGCCAACGTAAGGCAAAAAAAAAAAGCAGCTCTGGGACCCGCGGTGAACTGCTTATATTCAAAAATATATATAACACTAAGGATTTAACATTAAGTTTTGGTATATTAAGTTTTGGTATATAATATAAGTGTATTAGTTTATTTACTAGGCCATTTATGTTTCTATTAATATTTTTAATTCTGTCTGTTTCAGTCTGCCATACAGAGGTCTTCTCGCATGCTTGTGTCAAAAAAAGAGGACTACTTAAAAAAATAAGCAGGAGATTTCACTTCTTTTTGTGTTGATAACTAAGCCAACGTAAGACAAAAAAAAGCAGCTCTGGGACCCACGGTCAGTGTTGGGGAGTAACGGATTACATGTAACGACGTTACGTAATTTAATTACAAAAAAAGAGTAACTGCAATTTGTTACAGTTACAATGAGAAAATATGTAATTCAGTTACAGTTACTTCTGAAAATATTAAGAATTACAAATTTAGTTAAATTTTTTAAAAATATAAAGAAAAACCTTTGCGAAATATGTAATGATATTTTTATTGCTTCGCGCCCTGTATCGCAGTTTCCCGCTACGGCTCCTTGTCTCTATCACTCTGATGATCCATCCTGTGCTGGTGGAGCCTTCTGAAAGAACAGCAAGCTAGCGGACGTTTCACGGTTTTATTTCAGCTCAAGCAGCGCATCAAAAATGACAGCCTTCAAGCAATGGAAATTTAACGAGCATCTTACATGCCTGGTGCTGGCATCTCTTCTTGTGGACATCCTGTGATTGCCTGTCTGCAGTTCCCTTTCAGCTTAGTGCTTTTTTTAAGGTTCACATTCAGTTCTCAAAAATTAAATGTTGAACATGGGTCAATACTCCTTATAGTACTATAATACTACCTTATAGTATTCAAAAAGTAATTAGTTACATTACTTTTTAAAAGTAATCAAAAAAGTTACACTACAATTACATTTTAAACAAAGTAACTTGTAACTGTAACAGATTACATTTTTAAAGTAATTTACCCAACACTGCCCGCGGTGAACTGCTTATATTCAAATATATATATATATATATATATATATATATATATATATATATATATATATATATATATATATATATAACACTAAGGATTTAACATTAAGTTTTGGTATATTAAGTTTTGGTATATAATATAAGTGTATTAGTTTATTTACTAGGCCATTTATGTTTCTATTAATATTTTGAATTATGTCTGTTTCGGTCTTCCATAGCAGGTCTTCCCGCATGCTTGTGTCAAAAAAGAGGACTACTCGTTAAAAAAAAGCGGGAGATTTCACTTCTTCCTCTATGGAGGGTGGATGCGGTTTTATTCTATTGTTTTTCTCCGCATGGTTTGCGGTTATATTGTTTAATATTTTTGTATTTATCGTGTATTACATGATGTATTTCAATACGCAAGTGAGAAAAATCGACTATCTGGCGAGAGTTTATTTTATAGTGGTGAGGTTTGTGGGCTCCCACCCCCCCGCCCAGCTTAGTGATGGTATCGCCCACTCCTACGGAAACACCGGTACAGCTGAAGCCTCGGCACAGTGTGGAAGTAATTTAAGGCAGAGTGAAGCTGGAAACAGTAAGTGTTTAACACGAATTACCGAGTTTAATAAGTAACGCGTATTAACTCAGTCAACTCTGTAATATCGTTTAAGTCTAAAATAAATGTATTCATCTTTAGAATTTCGTGTTGATAAATAAGCCAACGTAAGAAAAAAAAAAAAAAAGCAGCAGCTCTGGGACCCGCGGTGTGCCGTTAGCGTTAGCTTGCTAACAAAGAAAACTGCTTATTGTCAAAAACATTTATGACACTGTAAGGATTTAACGTGCTATTTTAGATGTCATTTAACTTCTAGTTTGTGTCAATGATTAGTTTACAGATGAATTTGGGGGGGGGGGGGGGAAATTGCGATTATGGGCCACCGTGACTGGCTTTCAGGCTGCTGCTGCTAACATTAGCATCAACTGTCGCATTTGACTTAAACGTTGAAACCCCCAACGTTCAGAGACTTTTCAATAAGGCACAAAAAACATCCCGACTGCGTTTGTGAGGAAGACGTAGTCTCGATAGACCGAAGCGTTTTGTTTCAAATCACGTTTGCGGGCTGCACGTCGTCAGACACGTAGTTATTTTTCACAGATTGGACCACAGATTTGGACCAAACCCAGCCTGGGTTCCAGTTTGCGGTCCCGTTTTCAGCCACATTTCCTGCTGCGGATGAATTACGGTTGTCGGTCGGCGTTTAGGAGGCAGCTTCGAGCCTGGACGCGGTTCGGGAGGAAAGAAATTCAGCTTGTGACGCAGTTCTTGTTAGCTGTTAGTGTGTTAGATGGCAGGGCTGGCCCCAGGTTTTATGGGGCCTTAGGCAGAGTTTTAATTGGGGGGGCCTTCCTGTCCAGATCACCACTAACAGTTTTACGATACAGATTAGGCGTAATCTGGGGGAGAGATCCAGGTTTAGTCGGCTGGATTTAAAAGCAATCACCACTAATTTATCTGCATATATACGTGTTTGTGGACAAATTGAAGTCAAACACAGAGAAAAAAATAAAACTCACAGATTGTAACTATGTTAACGTAAAACAATAAATATTATTCTGTACACTTTTTACAGCATAAACAGGACGATTTCTTTTAAATCTCACATTTCTGTTTTGAGCATTTTTTAAAATATTTTATCTTTTGTTAACAATATCAAATCAGATTCAGTAGTATTCTCATGCCAATTTGAATAAAATCTAACATTTTTAGATCTGTTTTTAAAATGTGAGGTTTTGTGGGGCCCTAAGCTTCTGACACAGGGTTTGGGTGCGACCCGAATGGTCCGTAGTCCGTAGACGAGAAGGATTTTAAGTTTTTATAAATGACCTAAACCAGAATGATAATCATTAAATAAAAGCATAACACCAATATTAAAGCTACTCGCAAGGCTTTCATATTCAATTAATTAATTTAACTTTCATTATAGTTTGTCACCAATAGCATAGCATGCCACAGTTTTCAGGTTGAGAATTTAAGTTTAGTTGTGGTGATGGGCGGTGCAGAGTCGCTTTATACGGTCTCTAAATCACAAACGTTCTTCATACTGGAAATCTCACATCAGGCTATAATTTTTACTCTAAATAATGTGTAATTATGATTTTTATAGTCTAGTCTGCCTAGGCTAAGCGCCCACATACTCTGGCGCAGACCCGGTGGCATAGGCAGGCTGGAAGCTGTTCAGTAATTCAGCTAAATGGAAGAAATTTGGGTTATTTGCAGGCAGAAGAAAGCTCTGCTCCTGTTCTGCTGTAGTTTCTCCTAGTATGAATGTTTCTTCAGAGTTCAGCCTGACTTCAACGCTCCTGTTTATCGCAGCGTCTGCTTATAATTGACTTGAGTTAATTGAATGGACACAGCACTACACTGCGTTGCCAGATCTTGACTTTTTCCAGCCCAAACACAACGTAAAACCCGTCTAACTTAAAAACAAACAGCACAAATGTCAAACCTCTCTTGAAGTCATGTTAGAAGCGTTTATTATCTTACACACATAATAAAAAGACACGCCATTAGCAGACAACTGCTTCGGTATGACGACGGCATTTCAGGGAAATGTGACAATCAAATACAAGGCAGATTAAGAGTTTTTTATGTTACCAATGCCAGCTGATCCAGCGCCAGGCTTTTTCCTCCTGTGATGAGTTACCAGCAATATGTTTGAATATATTAAATATTTTGAATTTAATCCTGTTTTCCAACATGATTTGATACTTGGTTTGAAGTGATGGTTTGTTTGATTATTTGATTATTTCTGCCCCGATGTTGATTTCTGATAACTGTTGAAGTCTTTAGCCGACATGAGATCTGTTTGTAAATCACAGCTTAAATGAAAAAATTCACAAAATTTACTTGAATAACTTAGTAGGGCTGCTGGATTATTGCAAAAATTATAATCACTATTATTTTTGATTGAAACTGAGATCTCGATTATTTAACAAGATTAATCGTCAATATTAACACGAGTTTATCGAACATAAAACTGGCCGTGACACGTTTTCCGCAGGATTTCAAACATTTAGGGGAAAAAAAGTTGGATAAAAATGAGATAAATAAAGTCTTTAGTCCCTCCTGGGAGTGACCAACGTCAGCAACTAATGGCTTTCACCGCAGGGAAGAACCAACACACAGCGACAGCTTTTCAAATCACGCTGGTGGATTTCCCAGAAATCTTGTTGGTGATAAAATTGGAGGGTTTTGATATTTTCAAAGCAGTCTGTCACCGACAAGGATGAAGAGTCAGAAGATTTACCTGGAATTGACTGAAATCTTGCTTTTATGTCTACTCTACATAAGAAAAACATCCCCGGGTTCATATTAGAGACGAGGAGTCATCATCATTTTGAGGACGCACCTCGTGGTGGATCAGATAAATGACTGTAGAGCCATGTGACGGCCACAAAAGTTGAACGTTGTTCGACTTTCTCGCGTCGCGTCTGACGTCATCAAGTACGAGCGTAAAATTTCCCGCGCATGAATTTCTGCAGTAGCTTTGCTGCAGGCGCCTGTCGCCTCGTCGCTCCATAGGAAATGAATGGAGGAGCAGGGTTAGCACGCTATAGCTAACCGTGCAACGCCTGCTTCCCCGTACCCACGATTAGGGCTGGGCGATAAATCGATTTATTGGATTAATTCGAATTTACAATTCTTTAAGATTTCATTTTTGGAAAATCTGGATTTTATTTTGCCAGTACACTCATTTGGTTTCCATGAAGAGAACAGCATGTGATGCTGGATAAATGTTTAGGCAAAATTATTGTCAAAATGTTAAGTAGAAACTTTTTTTAACCATAATACGAGGTACTTCATTTACTTATTTACTTTTTTTAAACTTAGTTTGAAGTTCACAAGTGCAGTGAAGCCTGTTCTTAGCTCAATGTGTAATACCACTAGCAGCAAATGTTTAGTTATATTTTCATTGTTTATAATGGCACGGCTGCCATCTTGTTTTACAAGCATGTTTCACAGCTTGTTTTTAGTTGCACTTTGAATTCAGGTCAACTCCCTGACGAAATGCTTGACATAAAAAGCAAGGTTTTAAAATAATTTCTTTAATGAAACAAAAAGGAGGGAAAAATCGATTAATCGGATTTGGTATGATAAAATCGGAGATTTATTTTTTAATCCATATCGCCCAGCCCAACCCACGATGTTTCCACACCACTGAATCCGTTTCATCTCTTTTCTACCAACGGCGACGTCTTTAGCCTTGCTCAACATTTCAGGCAGCGGCGCTGGATTCACGACACATGACACCCCGAGAGACGACTAAGGGACAAATATCGTTTATTGTGTTTTTTATGATCGTTGAAAACCCAAATCATAATCAAGATCAATATCTGATTAACCGCCCAGCCCTAACACCTGGTGCGGTAAGGGATGCATGCAGGTCAGTGGGAACCTGAACAAAGCTAGAATAAACCATTTTTTTCAGGTTTTAAATATTCTAACATATTCTGCCTGTGATTGTGTTGCAGGTCATCGGATCGACTCGTGCGGCCTGGCAGACATCGGTAAAATATCAGAAACGCTGGATAAGCTTGTGAGTATTGCTTTCATTACATAAAGTTTAAACTTTTTTTTTTTCTTTTCTAATTTTAGAGTGTTTTGAATGTAAAGTTTTTATTGGAAATGTATTAAATTGTTTTTACCTTTTTTAGAATCTTGTTGATTTGAATGGACAAGGCAGCCAGAAGTTTACAGGTAAGAACAAAAAAACAACACACAGAGCAGTGATTCACGGGCTGATCTGCTTTTTACATCCAGAAGTTAAAGGTTTATAGGAACACAGGTTAATCCCATCAATAAATACGGGACTGAAATTTTAAATCAAAGTCACTATGAACCATTTTTAGTTTCATTACTATTCAGCAGCCGGTGTCTGCTCACCAAAAATGTGATTATGGTAACGCATAATGACAATAAAGCTTCTTGGTGATTAACTTTTAGAAACACGGTAAGTCATTTTAAACTGTTGTCAATTTCTTTAACATATTACTGTTACGGTCCTAAATGCGCTTACAGATGATGCTGCCGTAATAAAAAAACTGGGACTGGCTCTCTATGTTGCATTAGCCGGTTTATACATCTGGATTGACATCAGTAGCAAATATGAATTTAGTTCATCTGCAGTTTTCTTAAATTAACTTTTTATTGCAGCGTATCCTAAACTTAAAATTGGCTGCTTGCTATTAGCAAATTCCTGCTGAATATGGCGCTCATGATCAGATCTGTTCCTCACCCCCCTCTTATGTCTTCAAACATAAACATGTAAACATCTAAAGCTGCTGTAGCCAGTAGCAATGTGTAATATTAGCATATGAAGAATGAACTCTTGGAATAAAAATGGCCTTCAACACATTACCTTGTTTATATTATTACATATTTTTCATATACTGTTCAGGCCTAGTTTGAATGTATGTTTGATTGTGATTTAGTTTTTAGTTTTCTTAGTAAAACCTTTAATATTTCTACAGTCTGTTTTTTTTTTTTTTTTTTTACTGTTTTATTTAAATAAGTTTGACTCTGTTTGTCCCTTATGTGCTGATCTGACACATTGTTCCCTGTGGACATGAGCCCAGCGTCTCACAGCAGACACTTTTTAACTTTGATAGCTTATTTCGTAAACATGATTATATCTTTGCTCAGACTTTAAATGGCCGCAGAACGCCTCTGAGTTGCTCGGTCAGGTGGAGGTGTTGATATAACAGCGTCTCTGTGTACAGGGTCTCTGTGAGTTTCTGCAAATGAAACATTTTAATTTCTAAGGCCTATTATAATGTAATACCCACATAAACACAGTGGAAATCAGTTAACTCGTCCAAATAACTTATTTTAGGTAGATATAACTTAAATTTGATGTTTGAGTGTGAATACAGTTCTTATAATCTGAGCTAGCTAACCGTAACATCTTATTACAGTCAGATTTATGAGGGCTACTGTTGACAGTTCTTTGCCAAATATTAAATCAATATTTTAGGACAGACTTAGTAGTGGAAAATAACAATAATGCGTTGTTTTTAATCCTCTAAAGTACTGTAAGATACTTTCAGGAGCATAAACATTTTAAAAGTTGACCAAAGTAATGAAGGGAACAAAACATACAGATCTAATGTGCAACTTAACCTAATACTCAAAATCTAGATTTAAGATGTTTTAGGTTATAAAAAGGAGATCAGATTTACATTTAATCCCTCAGATTTTCTCGTTACCATATTTTTCAGACCATAAGGCACTAAATATCCTTCCCATGTGTGTAACATCATTCCTCCACGTCTACAGCTCTCTGTCCGTCTCTGTCAGGAGGACAGAGGAGCTGGACTACACTGCCCTGTTTCTAACATAAGGCCAAAATAAACTTTTATATTGAATTAACTTACCAGGTTTATTGTTGCTAGCGCGTACTCCAGGCTGCCTTACATGAATGAACTTCTAGTTTAGACATTACAGTCAGGCAGTCTGGTAGACAGCTCAGGGGTCCTATCAGGTAGTGACACAGTACCGTAATATTCTGAGCGGAGCGGCTTCATTGCTAACCAATGTCATACTTACACATTTTAACAGATTTTTGAGCACATTGTACTATAAAATCAGTCAGTAAGGAAAATGGTAATCATACATAAGGCACACCGTACATTTTATTTTAGAAGAATTAAGGATTTTAAGTGCATCTTATAGTCCAGAAATTTGGTATTTCTAAAATGTGCAATAATCCAGAGCAATCGGCAGTTATTTTCCCAATTCCTAACCATTTTACTGTCTTATTCCATTAAGCCCAGCTAGGAAAGCCCAGTAAAGTTCCCATAATGCCTGTGAAGAAGAGGAAACTGCCTGACTCCGAAGAACACGGGCACAAGTGTAAAATTACAAGGTAGGTTGTCTGCTTTTTGTTATGTCCGTGTAGCTATTCAGCTAGAAGTATGCGTTCCACTCTGGAGTGGCCTGGAGAGTTTTCTTTACCCTGAAAGAAGTCCCACAGAAACACCAAACTTTTTTTTTATTTTGCTCATTTATGTTGTGAGGTCAGAAATCTCTATGCTCTTCCTCCATTTGGGATGCTTCAGAGAACCATAAAATGAAACACCTTTGCTGTTCTTGGTTTGTCTTTATCTACAGTCATAAACTGAGAATATGATCTGGTTTAAATGGCCATAAACAAAGGCCATGTCAAAGGTGGTTTCTCTCAATTCTCCATTTACACCAAACCTCTGACGCTTTACAGCTTGGAGACGTATGGAAAAGGAACATTGACTATGGAGACGTAAATGTTTCCTGACTTTATGCTAAGTCAGATTTTCTTAGTCGTCTGTCGTCCCTTTAGTCCACCCTGAATCCTTTCTCCAGCCTCTTCATCCATTTATCCGCTAAACTACTGGTTGACCGATACATCGACTGGTCAATACTTATTTCTCTTTTTTCCTGTATCGGCATCGGCCGATACGTGCATCGGTTTTCCGATCCATTAAAAAGACCCAACGTCTGATCTCCAGCTGGCGTGTGTTGGTTCCCATTGAGAATCACGTACGCACATGAAAACAATTACTGATCACTATCCGTTCAGCGTTTAACTTTACAGAAAATGATGTCTGTACATTACGGCGGCGGTCTGTGTTTGTTCTCCTCCTCCTTGCCACTGAACTAAAAGAGGCTCTTTTCTTGCTGATGACACGTTCATTAAGCGCTCTCCTAAGAGTCATGATCAGTGGCGGCTGGTGAAAAAACATCTTGGTGGGGCTGGCCAATAGATTTCCCTGCCTAACCCAGTACATGTATTTAAATTAAATGTCGGAAAATTACTACGATTCCACAATAAGCGTTTAATTCCCTTCTCAGAATCTGCAGCTTACAGATACATTCAACCATTTACAGCTATATTAGGTCTTATTTAGGAAAGGAACAGTATTAAATACAACACTATAATTCAGGCATACACCATACTGTACTGCCATTATCTTCAGCCAAACATTGTTTCACAATGGATTTCACAACAGAACAGAATTTCAAAATATGAAAAAAAAATTATCAGCTGACAAAATTATGTACCTGATGCAATGTTCACAGCACCTTCCAAAATCCTTTCAACATATAGCCCAATATTCAAACTCACTTACCACATGACAAAATATGTGTCTCTTTGTTGTCGTCGCCCCTATGGGCCAACCGCCACTGGTCGTGATGCGAGTTTTTTCAGTGTACCTTTCAAACTGAAGCTAAAGCTCACTGTTAATGTTCTTGGGTTTAAACGCAAGTTTTGAGACTTGAAAATGACAACGATTACAAATATTTCACATCATGTAAATGGAAGAAGAAAGCGCCGTATCAGCATCAAGAATCGGCCCCAAAACTAATCGGCAACAGATATCGGGTATCGGCTAGACTGATGTTAAAATAATCGGTAAATAATCGGCCATAAAAGAACCCTGTATCAGTCAATCTCTACATCAAACCGTACATTTATCCATCAAGCTATTGAGGTGCTTGTCTGGAATTAAAGCCTGAATTTATAATTTATAAAGCTTTTATATTTAATCTCAAATCAGACCAATAAGTCTGGAAATCCTGGTCTGGAAAAGTCTGGAGTTCAGATGTGGAGAGCGTTTGTCTTCAGCTGTTTGAGCTCCTAAACCTGAAAACCTGATATCGCTGTTTATCCTAATCTCTTTTCAGGAAGCTGGACTTAACTTGCGATCTGTGTTGTAGTTTCACTCGTCCTCAGGTCCGCGGCGTGAAGCCCAACGGCACCGAAAGGCAGTTTTCCAGTAAGAAGTGCCTGGCGTGGTTCCACAAATACGCCGGCCCTGAAAAGGTGGTCGACCCGGAAGCCATGGAGAAGTTCTGTGAAGATATCGGCGTGGAACCAGAGAATGTGAGTCAGACTAAAACGTGGATCCTGTTCTCCGAGGCTCGAATAAATACCTGAATCCTGCTCAACTTCATCTTTGTTCCAGATTATAATGTTAGTTTTGGCCTGGCATCTAGACGCGGCTAAAATGGGATACTTTACAAAAGACGAATGGCTCAGGGGAATGACAGTATTACAGTAGGTGCTTCATACTTTTCCCCCCTTGTTTACATTTTTAACCATAATCAATATTTCTGACGCTGACGTTTGTGTTTGTGTTTTCCAGATGCGACGGCACGGAGCGGTTACAAAGCAAACTGGAGTATTTACGCAGTGAGCTCAACGACGCCGCGGCCTTCAAAAACATCTACAGATATGCTTTTGACTTTGCCAGAGTAAGTTTATTAAGGCGTGCTGCTGTACAGTGATTTAACTCTCGTGTTATAATGGTGAATGACATGGTGTTTCTGGCTGCTGCCAAAGCTTTTTGTTCTGATGCCATGCTCAGCAAAAATTTAGTTGAAATCAATAATTCTCTTTAAAATCATTTAACTATTCTTTTCAAATCAGAAACACCACTTGGAGTGAGTTTGCTCGGTCTGTTAGCTTATTTATTATCTGATTGAAAGGGTGCATGTTGCAGTAGGATTAGAACTTGTCTGCTTGTTATGCCGTGTGTCTAAATGATTTTTGATATTTTCAGATTCCTTTTATTTAAATCACTCAGTGCTTTTTGACTGAGAAACAGTATTAAAGCAACATTGTTGATCTGACACTTGGTGGCAAAGATGGCTAAATGTCATGGCTTTGAAGTGATGTACGCAGTTGTTTTTTTTTCTAAAAATGTTTCCTTGAAGCTCCGTTTGGCAGAAGTTTGGAGAATGAGAAGCAGCTCAGGTCGTCTCGGTGCCTGCTCATCACACTTAGTTTTGTTTACGTTGTCAGGACACGAACCAGAGGAGTTTGGACATGGAAACCGCTACATCCATGCTGGCTTTGCTGCTGGGGAGGACCTGGCCTCTCTTTCCCGTCTTCCGCCAGTTCCTGGAGGTAAATCACGCTCATTTGTGTACAGAAAGTAACGCACTGACCCCCCATTGCCTAGTCCACACGTAGCCAGACGTCTGTCGTATTCGTGTGAATAAAGACCAAAATGCGTAAAAATGTTTACCCACACGCTTATTTCTGAAAACTCAGCCTTTGAGCCTGCGTGTGAACGTGGGGTCCAGCGCGTCGCAGTCTGTGACGCGGCGCTCATGTCACCCATCGTCAACGACTCGGCCGTGCAGCGGAGGATAAATGGACGCTGTCAGAGAGGAGCTGCTGTTTATGTTGGGGTTCTGATTCTTTGCAATGTGTCCCAAATCGAGGGCATATCTGATCAGTTATTTCTAACTGGTTTCCCCGGCGAGTAAAAGCATGAAACATTTTAAACATTGCGGTTGGTTCAGATGCTTTTTGCTAGCGGCTGCGATGCGTTGAGGTCAGCTGTTAGACGCCAACTCTCCCTCCCAATACGAGGCACAATGCCGGTTAAACTTATGTCAAATGTTTAAGCCAACATTTGACATAAGTCGGCTTAGATAAGCAATTAACTCTTCTAAAAACAATTGTTTTGTAATGGTCCAGTTACTGATGCAGCCCGGCTGCTCTCACATTCAACACCTTTAGCACGTCGTCCTTTCTTTGGTACCATGAACATCTATAGCTAAGAAATGCTTTCTGCCTGTTTTTATTAACAACTTTTTTTTCTCCACCCCCACAGCAGTCAAAGTACAAAGGACTGAACAAAGACCAGTGGTACAACGTTCTGGAGTTCAGCAGAACCATCAACACGGACCTCAGTAACTACGATGAAGACGGGGCGTGTGAGTATCCCAGAAGCAAACCCGACTCCCAGGGAGAAACGTTTCTGAAATATTATACAGGGAGGAGTCACATACGTTAAAATTACTTTATAAAATAATGGATTATTTTTAAACATTGCCTGAATCTAATTTGTCTAATTTTACTAAGATGGTAATCACAGCCATTGAACGAAGTGAATTAGTGATTCAAGCTTTGTGGTATTCAGGTAATTACTGTAGTGCAACAGTTTCAGAGAAAAAAAAGACTAGATTAAAAACTGTATTTACTGTATTTTTTGGACTATGAGGAGCACTTAAAATCCTTAAATCGTCTCAAAATTCAATATATCTGATCGCCATTTTCCTTACTGACTGATTTTATGTGGTACAATGCGCTCAACAATCTGTTAAAATGTGTAAATACAACTTTGGTTAGCAACGAAGCCGCTCCGCTCAATGGACATTAGGAGCATTACGGTACACTGTGTCACTACCTGATAGGACCCCTGAGCTGTCTACAGACTGCCTGACTGTAATGTCTAAACTAGAAGTGCATTCATGTAAAGCAGCCTGGAGTACGCGCTAGCAACAATAAACTTAATTAAGTAATTCAATATAAAATTCACGATTGTTTTGGCCTTATGTTAGACACAGGGCAGCGTAGTCCAGCTACTCTGTCCTCCTGATAGAGACGGATAGTGAGCTGTGGACGTGGAGGGGGGATATTACACACTTGGGGAGAATATTTAATGCACCTTTATAATCCGGTGCTCCTTATGGTCCAAAATATATTTATATTCCACTTTATAATCCAGGACGGAATCATCAGCAGCTTTGCGTTATACTTCTGCAGTGTGAAAACGGAGCGGGTCTCCTCTCTGCTCTGACTCAATAACTTCAATTTTAACGTCTCATGATATTGAAATTCATTTAAAACTCTTATTAGAATAAGTGTGCAAATATAGAGTAGCTATGCAATATCATACGCCTAAAATGGTTTTAACATAGATTTAAAATTAATTCTGAAAGTGTGGCGGTGCTCCACAATCACATACACGTAGTGGAAAGCCTGATAAGAGTCTGTGTGTGAAACTTTGACTATTGAAGTATTTATTTGTACATTGTCATGTGTTTGTTGTAGTAATGTTACAACAGTCATACGGCCAGAGAAAACTGCTCATAGCAGGAAGTTTTCTGTGATATTAATGATTTTAAACCACATGTGCAGAATAAAGGCTTCCCTACCTTCCTTCACCATAAATGGCAGCAATGAGCAGGTGATCACTGAAGGTTAGAAGCTCAGGACGTTGTTGCTTTAACTTCATTTGGAGAATCACCAGTGATTGTTTTGGGTTTTTTTTAGTCGGTCATATTTAGGTTTCTAAAATAAACAGTGGATGTACAATCCTTAAGTGGACTTCTTGTTCCCTGCAGGGCCTGTGCTGCTAGATGAGTTTGTGGAGTGGCAGAAGACGCGGTCGGCCTCCAGGCTGCCGTACGTACCCAACAAAAGGGAAGGAGAGCGAAAACTAACGGCAGAGACCAAACAGCTGACATGAGAAGAGGAAAAAAACGGGTTCTGGTCTCACCAACACAAAAATCGTGCATAACATAAAAACATGGACTGCAGAAAGATCGCTGTGGACTCTTCACACTCGCATCCTGTCCGAGGTCGTCTCCGCCTTCGTTAAACTGTTGCTGGGAGGCGTTCCTCTCAATATAAACCCGGTCGGTTCTCCTTGCGTTAATTTGGAGAGAACTTGTGGAAACAAAATGAGCTGAAGGAGTCGGGAATATGCTCCCTGCTAATTATTTTGTTTCACTTTTGTGTCTTGTTTAGATGTTTTCACTGTTATTAAAAGGAGCTTAAAGTACGAGCTGCTCGTTTATTAAATGTTGAACCCTTCTGGTTTATCACCAAACAAATGATGAACGTGTGAAGAACACGCGACTCATCGTCCTGAAAAACACGGCTAACATTTGGCCTCCTGGGGAATTTTAAGACCGTGCCATAATTCATCTACAATTTCACTAAAACTCACAAAAATATAAAAAAATGTAATAGAGGAATACATTTAAAAACGGTAAAATACTAGAAATATTCCTGAAGGGATTTGGATTGTGCATGTTGTCCTACACCAGTTTAGATCCTTTAGTTATTGGCTGCTAAACGTCAGAACCGACGTAGACCAGCGTTCTACAGATAATGTAGAAACCAGAGGTGAACTCGGCCAGTCGTTGGTTTTATGACCTCATACTTGATCTGAAAAAGTGTTCAGAGACTTGTGACTTGAATCTGTTTGCTTGAAAATACTTTATTTTACCCAAAATCTAAACCTTAGACATCTATGATTTATAAAGTGTACACCATTAATTAATTTCACTCAGTATCTACAAACGCAGACGTCTATCTTCTCTCTGTATGCATGGCTGTGAGATGCAGCACAGCCAATCAGATTAACCAGATAAAAAAGAAAAGAAAAGCTAAGGACAAAAAATGCTCCTAATGGTAATTTTTTTTGGTTCTGAATATGAAGTTCTGCTGTTGCATTTTTCACTGAATATAATGAAAAATATAGTTGAAAGCAGGACTGTTCTTGAAGTTTAATTTTACTGTTTTGTAAGGTCAGTTAATCTGGTTTCATCACGTTTTGTGGTAAATACTGATTTAAAAAGACCACATGTTCTATTATTTACATTTAACATGTATTTCAACATTATTAAAGACTCAAAGACTTGAAATTAGAAATTTCAGACTCAGGACTTGAGAAATGAACTTCAGAATGATTTGGGCCCACCTCTGGTTCAAATTATTTTCCTTTTCTAACCCACAACATGGCAAAACTACTGCCGTTTGGACCCGTCTCACTACGTCTGGCCTCTGGTATGTCGACCCGTTCCTCCAGGCTGAACTGCTCCAGTTCCATGTTGGATGAGCGATCTTCACATCCATCCAACAGTTCTGAATTAGACTGTGATCTGAACTTTGACTAGGCCATTCCAACACATTTAAAAACCACTCGAGTGTTGCTTCAGCCGTATGCTGGAAGTCTAAGATCGCTGGTAAAATGACGCCGGTTCTGCTCCTGTATTTAAGCACCATCCATCTTTCCCTCAAATTGGACTAGTTTCTCAGTCCCTGCTGCTGAAAAAACATCCCCAGAGCATGATGCTGCCACCACCGTGTTTTATTCTGGGGATGGAGTTCTTGGGTTTGGGGCAGACAGCGTTTTATCTGGTGGCAAAGAGTAAAATTTGAGTCTCATCTGACCAGAGCACCTTCCTCTAAACATTTGGGGAGTCACACATGTGCCTTTTTATGTTTACCACTAAGTAATGGCTTAATTCTGGCCACTCCTCCATAAACTGCAGCTATATGGAGTATACCGTTTATTACGGTCCTATGGACATGTCCTCCAGGCTCTGCTGTAGATGTGAAATTTTACCACAATATATTTTGGTATTGTGATAACGATGAGAATAAGACAATTACTTCAGTCGTTTTAAGGTAATTGTGCCGGCGTTATCAATTACTTAATATTGTAACGAATAATAAAACTTAAAATACCTTTCATCAGGACACTAGTTACATAAAGAAGTTGTAGCACACATGAACTGCATTAATATTTCTTAATCTAATAATGATTTTCTCAAGAAGCCAACAGTGGGGGAAATGGCAAAAGTAACAATCCTGACAGTTTTTAGGACTTTCAGACATCAGTAATTGGGATTTAATTGTTGATGAGAAAGCTAGTGATGTAGCATTTAGATCAGGAGACAGGCTGGGCTACAGCAGGGCTAGGAGTGAGTGGAAAAAAGGCATCCAGAAGGCAAAGCACAGATTCAAGCTGGACATCGAGGACCACTTCAGCAGCAACTACCCACCCGACGTGTGGAGAGGCATCAGGACCATCAGAGATTATAAGCACGGCGACCAGCAGCTGAACGACAGAGCAGTCCTCTCTCTCCTTCCCTCGTTCTGCAGCTCCACCAAGTGACCTCTTCCCTGAAGAAGGTCAACACCAACCAGGCTGTAGGTCCAGACCACTGAGCTATATAATACACTGGACTGCTGATTTTGCCGAAAAACTGAAGTCACTGGCCGCCATCTTGCTCCTCCCTACTCTCACAGAATCCCACAGGATTTGGTTGCAACAACAAGCAGTTTTCTGGCTGAGTGAAAACGTTTCACAGGTAATTCTACAGTCAGTGGATGTACTAACACTATCAACTACTAGGAAATTAGGTGTTGAAACATTTTAGATGTTATTCATATTAAATATATATATATATAAGTATGTGTATAACCCAATCTGTATAATATGATTGAGCTTGATTTTGTAAAGTGCCTTGAGATGACATGTTTCATGATTTGGCGCTATATAAATAAATTGAATTGAAAATTGAATTATATATATATATATATATATATATATATATATATATATATATATATATATATATATATATATATGCTAAATATTTCAGCACATGACTTTCTTAGTACTTCATTGTTTTAGAACATAAAAGTATATGGCATTTGACATTTTAAAAGTTTTAAGCCCCCTTGAACATGAGAAAATCCTCGTTATTCGATGCTGTAGCGCACATATTCCAGTTACTGTGTGAAAATAGGGAGTACCAATATGGCGGCTGGTGGCTTCAAAGCGACTCGTTCTGACAGCGGCTATTAGCACTCCAGTGTATTATATAACTCAGTGATCCAGACATAGTTTGACGCTTAAATTGTGCGAACCAGCTAGCAGGGGTCTTTCTATACATCTTCAACCCCTCATATTATTTCAAAGTGTATAAAGGTAAGGCAAATTTATTTGTATAGCACAATTCAGTACAGAGACAATGCAAAGTGCTTTACATGATTAAAATATAGGAAAATAAAACAATAAAAGCAGGTTGGAATAAAATGTAGAAACAAAAATAGAACATTAAAAACAGTTGGACTAAAAAAAATATAAAGTGGCTAAAACTGCCTCCTGTAGTGTTTTCTTTTTCTTTTTTCTAACTGTAGTAACAGCATCCTGTGACTAAATGTTTTTTAGTTTTCCCACAACACATGAAAACAACCCAGAAATGTCCAAAAAGAGAGAAAGTGTGATGAGTTTAAAGCGTAACTCACCCCAATATCAACTTTTGTTGCAGATAAAATGTAAAAACTGGGCCTAAGGGGCTATTTTTATGTTATTGTTACTTTTTTTATATTTCTATGAATTGAAATGAAATTCTGAAATCAAAAGTATCATCTATACAGGTGCAACCCGCCCTTTTAATGACTTCATGATGCCATGAATTTAATTAATATGCTGCAGTCCTATTTAAATTATCAGACATTTATAACATTGTTGGAATTTACCGCATTTATCCCTTAATAGTTGCTTATTTTACAGCAAACGGCGCATTAGTCTCTGAAGCTGCGCCTCAACAGCAGCGCCGTCTCCGGACTGAACGGTCGTCTTAAATCTCCATGTGGAAGCGTGGCATCTCCTCGCCTTGCTCCTTCCCCGACTCCGCCCGCTCCATCGGCCCCGCCGAGGCCGCCGCCATGATGGCGTTCAGCCGCGTTAGAGACAGGGAGCGCTGCTTGAGTCTGGGCGCAGGTACTGGAGGCTCGGGGGCCGGATCCGGGAGGTGGCCGTACATCTGGCCGTCCTCGTCGTACTGGTACAAACGGATGACCCGGCCGCGGCGGCGGGGAGAACAAGACGCCGCCTCGTCGGCCGTCTCCTCTGTGGTGTCGCGCTCGTTTTTAATGCTTCTCCCGTCGTCTGTTTCTGGAGGTGCGTGCTCAAACTCCTCACACTCAACCGTTTTTGGTCCTCCAGCCTCTTCGTCACTCGTCTCCTCCTCCTCCTCTCCACTGCTATGCTCCCCTGCTACGTCCACCTTCTCCTTGCTCGCCTCTCTGTCCTCCACCTGTCTGTCCTCCGTCTCACTCCCTTCACCTTCTAGTGAGTAGAAAGAGAGTCTCGTCTCTTCCTCCTCCTTTGCCTCACCGTCGCCCCCTCCTTCTGTCTCCTCCACTCGGTTGTAATCACATCCCTCTAAGTACGCCGCGCCCTCCGGTTCTGCCTCGTCTTTCTGGCGGAAGCTTCTCTTGGGTTTGGCGGGCGGAGACGGGGTTGTGAGTGGATCTGGCGCCTCTGAAGTTCTGCGGGCCGGAGAGAATTGCCGCGTCGGCGCCTTCTCAAAGGTCCGGGTGTCGTCCACGGGTGGCCGGGGGGTCATGGTTAACCCAGAGTCGTCTGGGACGTCAGGTTGGCGGCGGCGCTGCTTTGGTGACAGCCTCACGCTGACTGCCTGTAGACATCTGGAAGGAATCAGTGTTTGAGTCAGTAGATGCTTTGAGTATCGCTAGGCGTCATCGTTCCTGGTGCCGCTTCAGGACATAGTTACGGCTCAAAAGCTGCAGGAGCAGTTTTATGTTTAGGCACACTTACTGATTCTGAGACCCGTAGAACCACCTTTAGCAGCATTTACTTGAAGACTTGGTTTTAATCAGTCAGAAATCAGGAATTTTGGCCCCATCTTGTCTACCTTGTTGTGACGCGGGTGGAGTGAAGCAGTCAGTAACGCTAGTACAGTTTACTGTTACATTGCTTCACGTGTACTGTGTGTAACACGTGCAAATGTACGTGCCTTCATATGTTTTGCTTTGTGTACTGGAGAGCTTCAGCGGTTCACTACACTCGTCTAACACTGCGTTTTTTGTAGCTCTGTATTCGAAAAGCCGTAGGCTTGGATTGTCGTTGCATTATGACGTACGAGTTGAAGGCTCTCCTAAATTGGCACAGCAGGCCAAAGCTCCTTTACTTCCCACATTTGACCCTGTCAAAGGGTCAATAAAAGTAGAATGGGAGGCAAATCCTTTAGCTATCAGGCTCCTCTCCTGTGGAACCAACTCCGAGTTTTGGTCCGTGAGGCAGACACCCTATCTACTTTTCAGACTAATCTTAAAACTTTCCTTTTTTGACAAAGCTTATAGTCAGAGTGGCTCATGTTACCCTGAGCTACCTCTATAGTAATGCTGCTATAGGCTTAGGCTGCTGGAGGACATCAGGATCTATTTCTCTCACTCTGCTGAGTTCTCCTACTGCTCTCCAATCTGCATTGCTTGTCGTCATTTCAGCTTTTGACTTTGTGTTCTCTGTCATTTTTCTCTCGTTAGAAGGTACACCTGGTCTGGCGTTCTGTTAGCTGTGACATCATCAGGGGAGGCAGATCATCCTCTATTACCATCTAACATAGAAAGTACTCCTGGGTCAATGTGAGCTTCTGTGCTTTCTGTGTCTCTGCTCTGTCTTCTCTAAGCCCCAGTGGGTGGAGGCAGATGAGCGTTCACACTGAGCCTGGTTCTGGTTCTGCTGGAGGTTCTCCTCCCTGTTAAAGGGGAGTTTTCCTCTCCACTGTCGCTTCATGCATGCTCAGTATGAGGGATTGCTGCAAAGCCATCAACAATGCAGACGACTGTCCACTGTGGCTCTACGCTCTTTCAGGAGGAGTGAATGCTGCTTGGAGAGACTTGATGCAACCTGCTGGGTTTCCTTAGAGAGGAAACTTTCTCACCAACCTGGAGGATCTGATGGAGTCTGACTTTGTAAAGTGCCTTGAGATGATATGTTTCATGAATTGGCGCTATATGACTAAAATTGAATTGAAAGGTCAAGGAACAGGAGCTAGGAGCCATAATTTTGGAACGGCGCCACTGCCTTGTATTAGATTAATTACAGTGGTGTCATCTGCAAACTTCAGGAGTTTCACAGTCAACCATTCTGCCTTTTAGCGCAGCGTTATCACAAACCTATCAGTATGCTCTCGGGTTTTAGAAAGACTCATTAGAGGTGTTGATCCGTTAATTAAGGGCTTAATTGGCAGTATCTTGGATTTTTAAAAATCGCATGGAAGAAGAAAGGTTGTACTTAGTTTTTTTCCATGACAGTGTGCAGATTCTACTGAACTTTTGTCCTTCAATCAACTCCTTTTTAAGAGAAGTTTATTTTTTCTGTCCTGCATCACTGTGGTCTTAAATCCTACAGGTGTTGGCTCACAGCTTAAATTTCTAAGATAATATAACTGCATGCTCTCTGTTTCAAAGCACTCTGAACTGAAACTAGTTCTACTTTTATTACATAAACTGCGTCACTTTAAATCAAACCGATATATTGACTGTAAACAAGAGAAATTGCTTGAGGTGTATGCTGCCCTCGTCTGTCAGAAAAATGTTTCCTTTTGGCCAAATCTGAAGGAAAACATGTCAACAACACACCAAATGATCACATAACATGTTTTAAACCCACCTGAGGACAGGAGTTCGTGACAGAGCTCCAGCGCTGAATCCGACCACAAACGTCAGCAGCACCGATGCGGCCACGGCTCCTGCAAAGATCCCGTCTGAAACCACGGCTTCCCTCTCAGCTGGAAAACCCGCGTTCCTCCTGAACCTGCGAGCAGCGCAGCCGTCGCCTCGCTGCCCGTCCTCCATGTTGCCCGGACCCACATGAAGCTCGTAAGGCCACAGCGTGGATCCCTGGCCGTGGCGCTGGACGCAGTAGTACAGTCCGCTGTGCTGGACGCTGGAGTTTGGGATAACAAGGTTCCCATCATGGTCCATAAACACAGGGCCCAGATGAGGCTGTGAACCAGAACCCTGGAGGTCACCAAATGGGGTGTGCCAGAACTGGACCACACCTGCAACACAAGCAGTTGCAGATGAAGAGTTGCTTCGCTGCACATTTTAAAATAGTAAAAACTCAATGAGGCGTAACGTTGAAGCTGGTGGCATTTACATCTGCATGCTGCCATAAATTATACGAGCACAACAATAGTATAATATTATTATTGTAATATTCTAAAAAATTTCTGAAGCTTGTTAAAAGGGTTTCCATTTTTTTACTTTTACTGCGTTTTCTCTCCTTTTCAGGCCAGTCCAATTTAGAGTACAATTAAAAATAAATAAATGTGATGATTTAAATAAAACACATCACGTACATCTTTAGAAATTACAAAACTGAGAAAATTGTTCATTAATAACACTTCAGTAAATAAATTATGTATAATTCTCAGTATTTAAGCAGTTCATAGTACTGTTGTGCAGCACTTTTGTTTAAAAAAAATCCATCAAATGGGCGGAGCTAAAACTGCTAGACTCATGGTGATTGGTCAGCAGTTTAATAAACAAGCTATATGTGTTTAAGTCTCTTATGGATTAACTGTAGCAAAAATAAAATGTACATGACCATTTAAAATAACCGTTTTTATTTAATGTATTCAACGTTTCTGATTTTTATTTTTTTTTTCTGGGAGCACGAACACAAAACTTTAGGCTCAGATCTTCTGGACCAGAAGTGGTGCTGTGCAACAAAGGTCAAGAGGAAAAATAAATAAAGACATAAGATTAAAATATTACAAAAACACATGATACCAGATTTTAAAATAAAACTAAATAAAACCAATGGTGGCCTTGGTTCTGAACTGAAACGGATCAGTGAAGAAACAGAAGCCATCTTTTCTAAATGTGAATCTTCAGAACTATATACTCCCTCTTAAACTTCATTATTCAAAGATTCAACAGATAAATGGGAAAAGGCTGAAAGATGGATCTTTAAAACGGGTTTGTGTCATTGCTTGACGTTAAAGAGGCTTTTTATGCCTGGATGATTCATGGCTCAGTTAAAAGTCTAGGTAGTAAAAATCCTCCAGCAGGCGACAGATTTTTTATTCCCACACTGACACTGAAGGTTGTTGGTGAAAATGATCAACTGAAATGCTCACCTTGGAGTTTTCCGTCTCCACAGGCTAAAATCATCTCTTGCAGTGGTTCACCTTTGAGCCTGCAGGTAGACGGAAAAGTCACCGAGCTTCCCGGAGTCACTGAGCCGGTCAGAAACGCTATGAAGGGTAACCAGCGGGTAAACATGGTGGAGCTGCAGGGGGAACAAAGTCAGCAGGGTTTTTATGTTCTGCCCTCAGCGGTGCGGTCCCAGCCGGCCTACTGGTTATCTCACACACACACACACAAAAAGGTACTTTTAAAACTACATATTTATGGTCACGTTAAAATTAGAGTACATTGTTCCAATTTTAGCATGTAAGCTTTTGATTCCTTCTCGTTCTGCTGCCTTCAAGAAGAACAAAAAGGTAATTACTGCAACTTTAAGCTCAAGTTTAAAACTGAAAGGTTCTGTCTATATCTCAACATTTTGATCCATGATTTTAAATCATAATGTGTCAAACAGGCATGATTCATCAGCTCACCAGCCGTGCCTCATGTTTACCTCGTTTCTTCTACTCACAGACGGCTGTTTTATTCCTCCTCTTGTTCTCTGATGGTGGCGTTTCTGTTAAAGTTTCCTCCGGCTGAGTGTAAAGAGCAGTTTCTCACATGACACTTGGAGATGTTTTCTCTAAAGATGTTAAAGATTAATAGCATCAGCTGATATTTCTGGACAGCAGAAGCGGGGCTGAACACAGTGACAGGTTAAAGCACTGCAGATAAGATCATTTTAAGAGCCGTCGCCCTCCTGCTGGTCCTACAGTGAGGAATCCTGAAGCATGAGATGGCTTTTCAGCCATGTTACACATTCTGAGGAACAGTTATTACCAACGTCCATTCACGATCAGCTCGGTTCATTGGCGGAGTGAATGAACCAGTTAGTCAGGGGAGAACCTCAAATCATGCAGTCGAGATTCCCACATTTAGAGAAATCGCATAGGTCAGCGCCTTCCAGAGTGCAATGGCTGAGCCTCACCATGGGAGAATACATTTAAATTTTTCAAAGGTTTTTCTCCATGTTGTCTTAAGACAACATGAAAGGCACCTATAAGTGCAATATATATATATATATATATATATACACATACATACATATATATATATATATATATATATATATATATATATATATATATATACATACATATATATACATACACATATATATATATATATATATGTATATATATATATATATATATATATATATATATATATATATATATATACACACACATATATATATACACATATACATATATATATATATATATATATATATATATATATATATACACACACACATATATATATACACATATACATACACATATATATATATATATATATATATTTATATATATACATACATATATACACACATATATATATATATATATATATATATATATATATATATACATACATATACATACATATATATATATATACATTAGGGCTGGGCAACGATTAAAATATTTAATCGCGATTAATCGCACTGATTAATCGCGATTAATCGCGATTAATCGCATTGTATTTACAAACTCCAAGAATGAATTCAAAAGTAGTGTAAAGAGCACTTTTATTTTAATGTTCTGCTGCCATATGAACAAAAGTGTTGTAACATTTGTAGCACTTATCAGTAACACATATTTAGTGTAAAGCTCAACTTAAACATGTAAAACAAAAAATAGCAATAATAATAAATTAAAGCTTATTGCCACTGACAGGGAATTCTCTTTATGGGGAAAAAATCTACCAAAAACAGGCAATTTCTGAGGTAACAGCAGGGAGCAGCATTACCATTTTATGTTCAATACCAAAGTTTAACTTGGCAGTGGTTCCAACTAACTTGTTTCTGTCATATTCCATGCTGGAAGAACTTTAAACTGAAATGCTTGCTAACTCGATATGCTTGCGTTTATTTGACGTTGACACGCGGTTTTTTGTTGTTGCTTTCTCGCGCGCATATAGTGAATGGCAGGGGGAAAACAGGCAAAAATACATGGATACTTTGAAACGAGAAGCGACTTCACCGAAGGCGTCGATGCAGACCCCCCCGCTCCGCTCCACACAAAACTTGTTCCGGCCGCCAACTCACCGCCTCACCTAAGCAAATTCCTGCGGGAAACACCGCCTTCCCCATGTCGGCTTTGTTTTTTTCCGGCCAGCACCTTTCTTCCTCTTTGAATCCGAGGTTTGGCTGACAGCGAGGTTATTGGCGCATTATCGCCACCTACTGTTCTGATTCAAACCCCTACACCGCAGCAACAGACCTTCACAAAATAAAAGCATGTGACCAACATGCGTTAATGCGCGTTAAAGAAAATATCGCCGTTAATAGTCTAATGAGTTAACGCGAAATTAACGCGTTAACTTGCCCAGCCCTAATATACATATATATATATATATATATATATATATATATATATATATATATATATATATATATACATACATACATACATACATACATACATACATACATATATATATATATATACACATATATATACATATATATACACACACATACGGTAAATAATAGTAACAATGCTAGATCAGTCTTTCAAGTTCCCAAAATGACACCACTGTGGGGTAACCAGTAGATGAGGTGATACCCCTGGAACTTGACAGGTGGGGGGGCTCCATCTGAATACCCTTATAGAGTCAGGACTCTTTAGTCAAAGCAAAGGTGCGTCAGCAGTCACCATGATAAGTGCTGTCCAAATAGCGCAGTCAGTAAGGAAGGAGGTAGGAAAAGGAGCCAGTATGCTTCCTCCCGTGGCTAGTTTAGCCTAGGAACCCCGCAACGTCCCTTATCGGCACTAAGAACCCTTTCAGGTATCCCACAATCCTTTGCGAGACACAGCTAATAATATCAATATACTGACAGCTACCAAACTGCTTCTGATGAGTCAACAAATATGAAACAAGCTCAAACTAAGTTCAAACAAACGACAGAAAACCTCTTTACCAGAGTGGAAAATATGACAGAACATCATCCTGGACCTTCCTTTGACCCTCACTTTTTGTCTTGTTGTCAGTATTAATATTTCAGTTACTAATACTGCATAAATAAAAAGGCATGTTTTATTTTGAATAACACTGTATTTTTGTATAATTGGTTTATGTAATATTACACATATTGTTAAGAAGAATTAATCTGTGATAGTTCTTTGCATTTGTCATCAGTTGGCTCATTTCTTTTTATTACTGCACCTTTAAACAACCCAGAGCAAATGTGGCAGAGAAAGGAATGCTCACCTTTGAACTTATTGTGTAGATGTGTTATATTTTCACAGTTTATTGCCTAAAACCTTTTTCTGTCAGCAGAGAATTGCACCGCCTGCAGGATTGAAAAGTAATATAGCGATCTAAATTTCCTTTTAATGTTTTTAGCTACTCCAGGAATAAATGCTGTGATTTTCACTGAACTAAGCACCATATAATGTTCACATCTTGATGAAAATCCATATAGAAGCTCCCAGAGATTGTTTCTATTGTTTTTCTATCACAGCCGGAGCGTTTAGGTCTACCTGCATATCAGGGGAAAGTCCCTCTACTCTGCTGATGCTAATTAGAGTAAACCACCTCATTTCTTGCTGGGTGAATATCAGAATCAAGAGTTTATATCGTCATTATGTAACCATAATTAAAAAATATACTTTTTTAATAATTGATTTGCCGTAACTTACAGTCAGCCCATTCTGGATCAGCATTCACGTTATACTGCTAATTTCAGCCAGAGTCTGCTGCGCTTTATTGTTGCCCAGTTTGAGTAACGAACAATGCAGGGCCATCCATGCCTGTGCATGACCACATGTAATTCCTCTTTCTTTTGACTCACTGTCAGCTCATGGTGGAGCAGGTTGGTATAATTCAATTTAATTTTATTTATATAGCGCCAGTTCATGAAGCATGTCATCTCAAGGCACTTTACAAAGTCAAAATCAATCGTATTATACAGATTGGTCAAAAAAATGTCCTATATAAAGGGAACCAGTTGATTGCATCAAGTCTCTCCAAGCAGCATTCACTCTTCCTGAAAGAGCGTAGAGCTACAGGGAGAGTCGTCTGCTTTGTTGATGGCTTTGCAGCAATCCCTCATACTGAGCATGCATGAAGCGGCAGTGGGAAGAAAAACTCCCCATATAAGTAAATGAAATTCTATAAAAAGGGAGACTGTGAAGCTTGTGAGGATAGGGATTTTTGCCGAATGAAGATGTGACATATACACTACCCTTTTTTAACTGTGCCGAGACAAGTCCGAGCTCGGTAACTGAGATAACTTTCGAGTGTAAATAGATCACAAACTGAACTGGACCGTGCCAGACACAACCAAAGGACTGCGCTAAATCTAGACTAGTTTGATGGGTTTGCTCGGCCCGGTTTTTTCCTGGCTCAGTTCTCTGATAACAAAGAGTGCATGTGCAGACCGTTTTTGTTGGACACAGAGCTTATATCGAATGAAAAGATATCGGATGTGACGAAGTGGGGATAAATAATTCAATAAGCCTATGTTAAGATAAAACCTCCACTTTTATACGGAGGAGGTGTCAATCCTTTTTCAGATATACAAGATCAGTTGCCTGTTCACTTGTACAGCTAAACTGTAGTTTTTGCTGTTATTGAGTGTGTTACTTTTTGTGTTAGCTTAGCTTACGTTCTATGTTATCTGCTAATGTCGGGGTATTAGGAACCAACTTAAGTGAAAATTTTTAGTTTTATGCATTTTTAGTTTTATGCATTCAGACATCAGATCAATCTTGAGAAACCTCTCAAGATTAAAAGTTAGTTCATAGAAAATCAACATGGATGATGGGGCAGAACAACAGCAATAGTTTGTGGACTAATTTCAACAGAAAAAACAAACAAAAAGAAAAGCTGTTGGTTAAAAGGAGTGGATAAAGTGCAAACGGGAGCTCTACGTTTGGTACACTGAAATGTAGGTAGGCTGTTTTCTCAGGCAACCAGAAGTTACAACATGCAGATATCCAAAACATAGCAGAACTAGCATCAACCGTTACCCTTTAATTTAACCATTAAACATTGTTGATCACTGTTGTGTTTAGCTGAGGTTGGTCATCAACACTGCCTGCAGAGCGATGTAAACGAAGCTATTCATGCTGTTGAGAGAGCGAGAGGAAATTATGATCATCCTAGAATGTTCTGTGCTTCAGTAAGCTCATGAATTAATCAGAACAATTGTTTAGATGACCAACCCTCTCAATCAGAACACAATTTCATTCTGATGGTAGAAATTTGTTGATTAAGCTTTAATTTGCTGACAAAGTCTGAGTGAAGGTACTGTATGGGAGAGAGGAGCAGGGCTCTGAACTAACCTTTCAAGAGTCTTTATTGTGGTTATGCAACCATAATGAAATTTTGGTGAGACACTCAGAATGATAAGAGGCAGACCCAAAATACTTACCTAGGAGGGGAGATACCATGATCAAGAAGGTGGTGCTGGTGCTACCTTTCCAAAGGTACGCACCTGTAAGATGACTTCTGCTTATGCCATGACTGGAATACAGTTCGTTTTGAGCTTCAAGGAGATTTGCAAATGGACAGACTTCAGTTCAGCAGAACCATTGTTCAGAAGGTACTTGGATTCTCAGCTGTGCACAGTGACTACATCTTTGTACTGCCATGAAGGAAAAATATTAAAAGTGATTTATACCACTACTATACTTTTTGAGACTTGTCTGCAAACCTTTGATAGAATCAAAGAGACTAAATATCACCTTCAGAATGTTAAGATGACACTGTTGTCAAAGAAGGAATCTAAAGCTGTCACCGTCATTATGTTCTCTGAACAAGATAAAACTGAAAACATTTTCACCTGCCGCTCCTTTAAATGCAATGTTACAAGAGGAGCTGAAAGATGAAGACGGCATTCGTACTGGAGCAAGACGTTTTTTTTGTTCAATTAAGGGGAGATGAAAATACTGGAGCTGATGCACCTGCCACTAATTATTAAATTAGGTGCAATGTGTTTTACTCAGGTCAACTCAAGACCTGTCATAAGTGTGGTTTCCATGAGCACCAGGCTACTGAATGGCACAACCTGCACTGCAAGAACTGCAAAAGCAATGAACATTTAACAAAAGACTGTCCACATCCTATGAAATGTAATCTCTGCGAGGAAGAACAGCACACATTCAGAACATGCCCACAATAATATGCGAACAGAGTAAGACCCCCTCAGCAGCAAGAAGAAAGGCTGATGATAGTGGAAAAAAATTCCTCAAAGTGCGGTTGATAGTGCTGGAAACGATGCCAACGACCCTCAGCTGGGTAATTCTAATGAGCAAGAACAGCAGAGGCTAGAAGAAGGAAGCATCACACTCCAAGCAGTCTGCCCAGCTCCTGATTGTGAAACAACCCCAACTGAGGAACCCACAGCAGAGACTCAGGAGGTAATGTGATAATTTTATTTCCACAACCATTGTTATGATGGTTGTGTTGTTGTAACTGCAACCGATTTTTTTCTTTTTTTATTGCTGTTATTGTAATTGATAATGAAATTACAGCTTATCATTAATCTATCCATGTTGGCCTCATTGTGAATGAGGTGGAGTTTGATCAAGCCTAAAAGGTCCAAAAGTTTCCTCTCAGCTGTAACCCTTAAAGCATACAGGGGTTCACGCTGCATCTTTAAGCATGATCCAGCTGCTCAATTTTACCGCTGCGCAAGAGGGATAAACGGTGGGGAAAATGCATAAATAAAGACTGTAAAGGGCTCCTTTAGAGGGAAGAGAATGAATATTTGGTCTGAACTGAAGCTCCTGATGTTACACGTTTCTTGAAATGACCCTTAAAAGTGCGCACCTAAATTATATGTAACGCAATTTTGCACACCTGAATTCAAGCCAAGGCAGCACGTCCACCGAAGCGCACTGGTTCTGTGTCGTTAAAAAGAAAAAAGAGCATGAAACACAGCTACTGACTCTACTATTGACTTTAATTGGGACATTTTGGTAGGAGTGGAAAGACATTAAACGTAGTGATAAGGCTGGACGCTGATAAAAGCCCCTGGGTCCGAGGGGCAGACCAGTTGGAGCATTGATGAGCATTGTAGTGCTTTTGCACCTCAGGGCCACCGTACTGATCAGAGCTAAGATATCTTTCATTCTGTGTCCTGGAATCCCACAGGTTTGTTCTTTTATCTAAGTTAGAAATAACTGGCTGTAAATGGGGAAAAAAAAGAGACCTTTTAGTATTTTAACATCACCTACTAGCAGAGTTAAGGGTCTCAAAATTTTTCAGATCATTTTGAGGACCTTTCTTGTATATTAGAGAAATCATGCCTTGGTTCATGGTGCCAGGCAACCTGTTCTTCTCTAAGGCTTCTTTATAAACCTGCAACAGGGGGGCTTTTAAGAGGTCCCAAAAGGTGAAATGGTACTCTTTTGGCTAATCGTCTAGTCCTGGTGATTGATTATTGTGCATGCTCAACATAGCTTTAGTTATTTCCTTAATTGTCATTTCTTGGTCTATTTTCTCTCTCCAAGTTTCCGTTAGTTCATTATTCATTTTAGATAAAAAAAAAATAGAACATCTTTTCTTCTTGTATCTGCTGGCCTCCATGTAATTTAATATAAAAATCTAATTTCAAAGGTGATCTGCTGACTGTTGATTAATTTTTCCCCTTTTAGTATTGACTAATGTGTTTTTTATAGATGTTTTTAGTTCAAAATCATTTCCTAAAGAAGTATCTTGTACATTTTTCATTCTCCTCCAGGTCTTGTACTCTACTGCGTACCTTTTTTCATTCAATACAGTTGTATTGAATGACAACTATTTTGTCATTCACTTGAAAACCGGCGTGAAGGAGGTTGTAGTATCTTTGGAGATTTGTTTGCTTCCTCTTTTGCCACTTTCTTTTTTTCTTCTGCTATTCTTCTCCCATCTCTACTAAAGAATTTCTTGGTTCTATCTTTTGTCTTCCCACCATTCACCTACAGTGTCAAAAAGAGGACATAAAGAAATCCATTGCTTAAACTTAAATTGATATTTTGTCAGCATTCTAAAATTGGTCAATAAGCTCACACTCCCAAGGTTGGCTTTTGGGAGTTTTGGATTCTGATGACACATGTTAGTTTATGGTGGTCTGAAAAGGGAACAGGGTCTACTGTGCATGAAACTGGAGTAATACCACTAGATGTTAGTACAAAATCTATTCTGGAGGATGTCCTTCCATTTGAACAAGTGAACCCTGATTTCCCTGGATGAATAAGTTTAAACACATCTCTAAATTTACAGTCTTTTATGAGAATACTTAATACATGAAAACTTAAGTCCAACTTGCCTACTGAACAGGCTGTAGTATTACCGGCTCTTTTATCAAAACTACAATTAAAATCACCAACACTATTGATGTGTCTCTATCTATAGATTGAAGAGTCTGCAGTAGTGACACTCGTTCCTGTAAATCAGTAGATCCATAGATATTAAATCCATAGATGTCTTCTAATGGTAGATGCTTTCCCCTTCAAGTGGTTTGCCCAGTGCTAGCAGGGGGAGGGGGGACGAACCCACCCTTGGTGTCTTGTCGTATGTGTGTTGAGAGTTGTTTGAATGGTAGTGTTGGGGTGGAATTATATTTTCGGATGGGGGGGGCGTGGTTTGTTTGGAGTGCTCTGTGTCCGGCTCCCTACCTCGTTTCTGGTCTATGTCATCTCCCGGTTCGGGTTCCATCCAGGGAGCGGGGTCTGCGTCGTTCGGGCGGGCTGGTTAACCAGAGGGGTTTAATTTATTTGTTTAGTTAATTTATTTATAATATTTATTTTATTTTTAGGTTTGGTGGGTGGTGTTGTTGGTCCTGGTGTGTGGTCGGCTCACGGGCCCTGCTGCCTGTCCCTGGCCCCGGGTGGTGCGGCTGGCGGAGCCCCCCTCTCCGGGTGGGTTTTCGGGGAACGGAGGTGCCTATCGGAGTCAGCAGGGGAGCTGGCTCCCTGTGAGAACATGAGGCTCCTCAGTACTTCACTCCCCATCCACGACTCCTCCTTTGCCTGCTCCATCACGCTGCCTCACATGTAGGACCTTGGGGAGGGGGCGTTGTTGGAGGGTACCACTTCCAGTTGACATCCCACACCCCAATTTTATTATGCATCTTAGACATTTTCATTTACAACATTTTCACAACACACACATATGGGGGGAGGGGGTAAAGACATCTCGGGGGGGGGGGGGGGGGGGTTATTGTGTAGGCCTCACCCCTGATGGCTCCCTGTCCCCATTCACATTTAGACATTGAGGGTTCTGGGTAGGTTGCTTGGAAGGAGTGCCCTGGCACCAGCTACCTTCCGGAGGGGGGGTGGACTGTGCCGGGCACCCCCTTTGGCACTCCCACTTTTAAACACACTCGAACAACACACAACAACACAACATTTGAGCAGGCGGAGGGAGGATCGGGGTCTTTCTCACACCTCTGTTCTCCGATTACCGCCCGGAGTCTGGGACCTGAGGGAGGAGCGAGCCACCTGGCCGGGGGTCTTGGCTGGGGGCTGTTGTTTGGCCCGGGCAGCTGGCCGGGACTGGGGCTGACACGACTGCCCACCCTGGGAATGGGTGGGGGAATGTGGCTAGGGCATGATGGGGGAGGGAGTGGGGGGATAAACATTCAGGATTTATTTGTCCCGTGGGATGTCTGGCTTGGGTGCGGGATGGGGAGCCAGGACGGAGCAATAACCGGGAAGGTGGGATTGTCCCCCCCTATATTGACTTTAGGGTTCACGTACCGGGTCCGGGTGTCTGGTCCCCCTTTAGGATAGACCTGGGAATAGGGGATATGTGTGATGAATGCAAAGGTGTGTATTGCGTCACCCCCCCCCCCCTTTTTTTTTTTTTTGAGTGTTTGTGTATTGTGTGTGGGGGCACTGAGGTGGGAGTGAGTGTCCATTTGTCAGGTTGGGTTTGAACTGCTCCCTCTCTCAAGGACATCAAGTCTCCGCTTAATGTGGAGCCAATTTTTTTTTCTTATTTCTCTCTTCTCTTCTACCTTTTCAATGTAGTGTCCACATAACATCAACTATTCCCTACATAATACAACTATTTACATATATAAAATCAAGCAGAGCACTATGGCGAAAGCGAAAATGCTCCACTTGTGAGAATAAAGTCTGATGGGCTCTTTCTGGCATTAAGACAATTCTTATTGCCACATTGCCAGACAGGACACCAAAAAAACTACTTTCTAGTTATTCAATAAGCTTATATTTATTTCCCACGGTCCTAAGCTTGGCTTGAAAGGGTTTTAAACTTTAAGAACGCATGTTAGCTTGTGATTGTTGGAAAAATGCACCAGATCCACTGTACATGAAATTGATTAAATCTTACTGGTTACAAGCATAAAGTCAATTCGTGAGCAAGTCTTTCCGTTAGACCAAGTATAGCCTGTATCAGCTGGGTTAAGGAATTTGTGCATGTCAGTTAAGTTCCAGTCAATAAGATTCTCCATCTCATGGAAACTTGCGTCAAGCTTGGTTGTGAGATTGGCAGCTGTGTTACCAGCCCTCTTCTCTAAAATACAATTGAAATCTCTCCCCAGTATGGTCTGTCTTCCACTGCAAAGCAGAAGCTGAAGGGACTGGAATAACGAAACACTTTCTTGTAAATCCATCGAACTATAAACATTAATTATTCTAAGTTTACTACCATCCTTTTCAATATCAATTGATAAAATCCTACCGTCTACATTTTCTACTCTTTCTATATTTATGGAATGACTATTAAATAACACCCCCACCCCTGAAGATTGGTTTTGATTGTCTCCTAACCAAAACGATTTTTTGTATGTCCACCGGTTTTGAAATGTTGCATAATTATCCATAAATGATAACCAACATTCTTGTAAAAGAAAAACATCTCCCCCACTATTATGCAAGTAATTGAATACTGTTTGACACTTTACAGCATCATTCAACCCTCTGGTATTAATTGTTGTTACCTTAAGGACTGACATAACCTTGAATAGGAGTAAGGTGTAGAGTCAATCACAGGAAGTTCATTTTAGTATTACACATTTTTTTTTACCTTTTTTTTTTCTTTTTTTTCTCTGGGTTTTCACAGTCCCTAGTGAGTCTTTGGAGCCGCTGTCATCATTGGGTTCTTCCTTCAACATTTGAGTCACTCCAGAAAAAGTGCTCAAAAGCTGTTTCTCCAAATACAGCATGGGGTTTTGTTGTGGGGCCGGCTATCCTTCTTTTTCAGGAGTCCCACCTTGAGACTCTGCTGATTCTTCTTGTTGCTGCTTACGTGAAGCTTGTTTGTCCAAGGCATCCTGCTGGGGGAAAGGACTCCATACAACCACCTCCTTCATCACCAGGGGGGGAAAGGGAAGTACTCAGTTCCTCTGTATCTTGGGTCATTCTTAATCCTTGTTGATCTGTAGTTATGTTGGTCAGCATAAGATCAAGCATGTTTCGACAGGCTATTGCTGTTACCACTCTAGGAGACTTTTTGCCACTTGAAGATGCTACGGTCTCGTCAGCTGAACTGTCTCCACTAGTTGGCCTCCTTAGTTGCCGGTTGTCCTCAGGAAGGTCCAAGTCTGTAAATGGCTGCTCGCTCCAGTCCATCTGGGCCGTGGCCCCCTCCAGAGTCTCTGTTGTGGGTTCCTCAGTGGGAGTTATTTCAGGATCAGGAGATGTGAAGAATGGTAGCACGGTGAAGGTTCCTCCTTCCAAATTCTCCTGTTCTTGCTCGTTAGCAGTTTCCAGCTGAGGGTCGTTGACATTATATCCAGCATTTTCAGCTGCACTTTGAGGTGTGTTTTCCACTGTCGTCTGCCTTTCTTCTTGCTGTTGAGGGGCTCTTATTGTATTTGCATATGATTTGGAGCATGTTCTGAATGTGTGCTGCTCTTCCCCACAGAGATTACATTTCATGGGGTGTGCACAGTCTTTGGTTAAGTGTTCATTACTTTTGCAGTTCTTGCAGTGCAGATTGTAGCATTCATTCATACCTTGTTGATTTAAAAAATAATATCTTTGTAATCTTTTCTGCAGCCCCATCATGCGACTCTGTTCTTTTTTCTTCTTATTTTTCCCGGCTTGTCTGAAAAAAAGTCTGGGTCCTACCCTTCACCATCTCCCACCACTGTGCTCGTGTTTCGTACAGGTCTTGGAGGGTCTGCCACTCCTGGTACCGCTCCCGGTACTGGCTGACTAAAGCCTGGTCCTCCAGCAGGGAGCGGTTGAGTTTCCACAGACCTCTCCCGGTCGTCGCACCTAAAGGAAGTGAAAGAGTGCAGGACAGAAGGAGGTGGTCAGAAAAGAAAACTGGTGACAATCTAGCATCAGTTAGGGTGCAATCTCTGATGAAAAAGTAGTCAATTCGAGAGGCTTTAGAGCTATCATCACTGACCCAGGTGAAGCCCTCCTCTCTAGGATGCATGGTTTTAAAACAGTCCACTAGTTTAAAATCCCTGACTATCCTCTGTAATAAAAGTGATGTCTTGTCTACCTTATATATTTGTCCTATTCTTTTCCTGTCTTTTCTGGTTAAAACACAATTAAAATCCCCCCCAATTATTAACGGTTTTCTTCCTAACATGTGGGGCTGCAGTTCCTCTAAAAAGTCATACCTGTCGTGTTTATCAGTAAAACCATAAATATTTAAGAGGTTAAAATCCTGCCCATTAAAAGTCAGATTTGCTAAAAGTGCTCTTCCCTCTTTCACCACGGTGCTTCCCTTAACCAAGATGTGAGGATTATTTATTAAAATGGCCACACCGTCATTTCTATTTTCGTTTGAGCCGCTCCATATTGACGGTCGCGGCCATAAATCTTGCCACCGGGTGTAATTCTTTAAAAACGGAAGTGCACATTCTTGCAATAAAAACACGTCTGACTGTACGGTGCTTAAAAAGGATAAAATACTCTGGGCTCTAACTAACGACTTCACACTTCTAACATTTATAGTTGAGAAGGTGAGAGTCATAAAAAAAGTGGTTAAGAACAGGCAAGACATTTTAAAGGATTAAGATAAACATTTTAAAGGTGTGACAATTAAGATCCTATAAAACATTATATAAACGAGAGGTACGTTTCAAATGTTTATTTCTACTGAGTGCAGTTCTTGCTTCACTTCACATGGTGAAGGAGGGAGGGGTGGAGCTCCATCGCCCTTCCTCCTTCTAGGCGTTGGCCTCTGTCGCAATGTTTTGTTCAACATGATTTCTTTTGGGGTTGATTGGATAGCTATATTTAAAAAGGAGACCTCATTTGGTGAATCAATTGGGAAAACTCTGGGTTCCTCCTCAGATGAGCCCTCTGAGAGGTTGCCCAGCCTTCCCCTCTTTTCTAAAACCATAGATATGTCTGGGGATAACTCTGATGCCGGTCTCTTGGCCAGCTGGGCGTCGGGGAGGGTGGCATCATCACTACTTTCAATCTGAGTTTCCTCTAAGCTCGCTCCGCCTTCTGTTTGCGTCTCCTCCCCCTCACCAGGTGCTTCGGTTTGGGGTGGGGCCTCCGTCCCCTCCCCGCTTCCCGCCATCTCCTCCTCCTCTCCTCCAATCGGAGGGGTTGGCAGGAGATTTGAATTTTCTATCCCAGCTGCATCCACTTTCTCATTAACTTTTTCAACTGTCGTCTCTTTCCCTTTTTTTTAATTTATTTGCAAACGATTTCGGACAGTCTCTAAACGGGTGGTCCTGTCCACCACACAAATTGCATTTCCGCCCGTTTGTACATTCTTCAAATGTGTGTCCCACCTCCCTACATTTTCCACAAAAAATCTTATCGCATGTGTAACCCACCTTTGATTTATCAAATATATTATTAAGTTAGGTCCGAACAGAGCCCGACTTAATTAACTCAAACAGCCACAATAAAAACACAAACACGAAAGAGTTGCAAATATGAACTGTACTTTAGTAGAAAACTTGTTGACATAACAGGTAATAACAGATATTGGCATACAAATAAAATTAAACCAAAAGGCACCTTTAAATTCCCCAATGTCTTTGCTCCCTTTAGGGCTTTGTTTCCTTTTATGGGTGATCGAGTCTGTCTAATGGAGTGCACTCCTTAATCCTGTTTCTGAGTTCAAGTTCTACAAATGTCCATGCAGATTACTTGGTACAGTCCTACCACAGCAGATAGTCCATCTGCTCTTTGCAATGGTGTATGTAGACTCTAGTTCCACGGCTCAATTGGGTTGGCTCGCCATCTAACAAATTCTTCTCCACGGATCTTGACCATACATCAAAAGACCTGACCTGCATTTACAAAACAGGCTTAATTCTCTAATTTAAGTCATGACTTTTAGGTTTCAGCTTTCTTCAATTCTCTTTAGCTTTACTATGCAAAAAATTGACCAAATATTACAACTGAACTCTTTCAGTTCAAACAACACTGGTTAGGCACAATTGCACAGTATCTATTAAAAATAACTGTGTGGTTATTTCACCTCAACAAACATTTCCTTAATATACTCCCATAATACAAAAATAAAATAAATCAACTGATTAGTCAGCATTTAAATAAATGTCACATTTGGTACACATTTAACAAAATAAAATAAAATAATTCAAATCTATAATAACCTAAAACAATAGCACTTATTTTGGTCAATAAGTTGCTTTCTTTACCATTTAAATTGACCATTCCAATTACTTTGCCATATTAAACAATAACAACCAATATATCAGCAGCAAAAATCTCTCACCGATTTGCAGCATACACACTGCAAGAATGTGATGTCACAGCTCAATCCCAGCGCGGTCAAAAGGCTTGTCCGTTGCCTGCAATTTAGCATGAGCTAATTAGCATTTAGCAGCTAATAATTAGCATCGCCAATAATGCTAAAATTTAACTCTTACCACCGTTTCAGCACTTGTTTTTTCTAGTTCAAAGTGGCACTGGACTCCTCCTACGTTGCACCACTATAGACAACAGCTGAGTGTTTTATTTAACTCCCGTACTTATTAAGTTTTTTTTCCAAAGAACTCTTGTGTGGTGTCTCTGTGCTCGGCTTCAGACGGAAAAGGAAATAAGTAGCGCGCAGACACAGTGGCTGAACGTGACATCTCATTGGCTGCTGCATGTGTACATGAATTCTGCTTGGTTAAGCTGAGTGACGTTGCACGACATTTTCAATCTATTTTCTTAATATAAACATGAAAAACTAATAATGAAACAGAAGATTAGCTACAAAAATAAATAAATTAAAATGTGAATAAATTAAAAATAACATTTATAATTTTTATGTAGAAATCATTTACTGTAAATCTATTAGTTAAACCAGGTTTTTACGCCTGGGTTACACATGCCTCAGCCAGATGGCCATATTCGCCACACTTCCTACATAGCTTCGGTTGTCCTTGGTAACGAATGTAGCCTCTGTTTTCCCCCAGGACTATCATGGATGGGAGATGTTTCAGGCCCTGGAAGCCTTGGGGATCTTCCCACTGTTTAATGGGGACCCGCCAAGCGCAGTTCCAGATGCCGTCGGCATCCCGCACCTTCATAGCCTGGCCTTTCACAGTGCAGTATCTACCCAGCCATACACAGATGTCTTCAGCACTGACAGTCTCATTGAACATCCTGACAATCACCGTTTTCAGGGAGTTGTCAGTCAGTTTCTCAACATCAAATGCTGAAAACTGGGTTTTCGCGTTTTCAAACCGAGTCCAAAAGTCTTTTAAAAGTGCGGCGGAACAAAAACTCACGTCATATCCCTTGTTGAAAGGCAGGGAGAGGATACAGTTCATGTCATCCGGCTTAAACTTTAACGTTTGCTGCAACAATTTTCTTGAAAAATCTAGCCTTGACATTACTTTCTCTTGATCATTAAATAGGAAGCGGACGCTGTGGTGCCTTCGCATGCCGGCATGGCTAGCCGCCATGGTGAAGGCACCCCCGATAAATAACTAAAACCTTTAATAAAACCCAATAAATAACTAAAACCGTTAATAAAACCCAATAACTAAGTAAAACCCGGTAAACCAAAAATACGAAAACTTTTAAAAAGGAAGAGATATTTTCCGCAACTTTGCGATCAATATCTCAACTAGGGACAAAATTAACCTTAACTCGAGTATAGGGGTAACAGCCAAGTCACAATGACTACCGCTATCACCACCCAGTGGAGTTGATCGCTGTCTTAGCCAAAAGGCCGAGAAGCGATCCTTGATCTTCTAAAAAGGGTGTCAGGTTCCGTCAAGAAGATGGCCAGCTTTCTATTTCTGGTCCTCCTGAGGAGTCTGATGAAGGGTTTTGTGGCCGCTTCCAAGGGTTTGATTGTTCGTCATCTCTTGGCTCAAACAGATGTTGGAGTCCCTCAAAACTTCGTCCTCTTAAGGGGAAGCGCTGTATCCCTGAGCATTCACATCTTGGGATACTTCTGATTGGGGCAGTATTAAGTCTCTCATCATTAGGTCTAAAATGTCCCCATACTCTCCCGTCGTCACGACTTGAGGGAAGCGTCTTCGCTGAGGACTGTTGTCTCTGTAGAAGCCTCTGGTTGTTGGGCCCAATCTAGCCTAATTGGACTCTGCTGGTCACTTCTGGGCGCAGGCTTCTCCGCTGGTCGGGGCTCCATTGATGAGGTCGCTCCCTCTCGCTCCTCCGTGTTCTCTTGCTGCTGGTCTTCTGCAGGTCTCGTTGTTAAATCTATTGATTGTTTTAGTAGTTGGTCTCCCAGGTCGGATGTTGCTCCTGTTTGCTGTAGTGAAACCGACCGGGCTCTATTGGCATATGACCTGGGACAAGCTCTGAAAGTGTGGCCCCCTTCCCCACAGAGATTGCAGTTCACCGGGTGGGGGCAGTCCTGGGTCAAATGGTGGCTAGCTTTACAGTTCTTGCAGTGGGTGTTCTGACATTCGGCTGCAAGGTGCTGCTGGGAGCCACACCTGCGGCAAGTCTTCGGCTGACCAGGGTAGAAAACATGGCCCCTAATTGCCCCTGGCTGGATAACAGGTGGTAGGTGACGGGTCTCTCCGGTTGTTGGGTCTTTCTTTAGTTGGACAAAAAAAAAACGTCTACCACCCGTTTTTTGACACCATCTTCGTCTTTCAATTCATAGCCTTGAGTCACAGTACATCTCAGTTCCAACCAAGTCTTAATGTGCTCCATGCGAACTTGTTCTGAATACATGAGGACCGTGATTGCCTTGGGTTCAGTCTGAGATAGGGAAATCATTTCAATGTTTGTCAGCTGCGGATGGGTCTCTTTCAATCTCCAAAAGATTCTCAGACATTTCTCAAAAAGGGTACTGGTTGTAAAAATTGCCTTTTAAAAATCTTTTTCCCAGGTAAGGAAAATATGTAGTCCATTTGGGTTGGTTCACAACCCAATTCCTTTTGCAAAACGATTCTGCTGAATTGTAGTCTGTCGATCTCCAAATAATTTTTCAAGTCAAATCTTACTGCATTCCCCCTGGAACCAGAGCCTGATTAGAGGCCATCCTTTTCCCTCATGGTATTTCCCTCGCCAGGTACGTTGATCGTGGGTGTACCACCTTCTTGATCATGGTATCTCCCCTTCCAGGTAAGGAGGGAGCGCTGTTAGAGAAAAACTTGCGTATCAAGAGTGGCAAGTAATTGTTTGAAACAGGTTTTTCAACTGCAGACAGACAGCAGCATATCCATCACTAGGAAGCATGCATGATGTCCTTATGCCGCTTGGACGCTTTGTCATTTTATCACAAAGAAGGGAGCCCAGTTTAGCTGCTATACCTGCTTTGATCCAGAAGATTCCTCCTCCGATGCGGAGTCGCGCTGCTGCGGTGTGAGCGGCTTGCGTGATGAAACAAGTGTGTTACATTACCAGACTTTGTTTTTACCGGTTCCTTGCGAGTTTTACAAATCACTGGTTTATTTCTGTCAGACTGGCGAACTAGTAAAACCCCGTTTTGGGACCGTTTCCTCCGACGCTCCTTGCTGCGACATATTCACGTGTTGTGGTTTGAGAGGGCGGGGCTTTGTGATGCCGTGCCTGGGTCTGCGATTTTGATTGGTCGAGAGGAAGTAGTGACTGTAGCATCAACTAATATGATAGGCTGAAAGGAAGGAAGGAAAACTATCTCTATCAAACTTTTATCAACCTTTTTTTTTTTTTTTTTTTTCTTTCCTATCGCGCCACACGTCTATCGCTCAATATATATTGTTATTGAATTATCATCCAGCCCTATAATATCATAAGAGGTGGATTGGGGAAAAAAAACCCCACTCTGAACAGAATAATTTAACTCTAAGCAATATTTACAAAGCCATACTGTCAGGTCTCAGCCAGCAGGGCCGTGCAGCTTGCTGCCGGTTCTGCTGCCTCTGCTCTCTCCACAGGTGTTCGTGGTTGACTGGTGGGCGGAGCGCGCACACCTGCAGACAGTTCAGCATCAATGGGCCGCACTATAACAACTGTGCTCGGACAGAGGGAGGATGACTGAGTGTTACCGTTGTGGTATACGTGATCGGCCACGACTTCTCGCCTTACAAGCTTAGAAAACTAACTAAAACCCTCCTCTGTGTCTCTCTGGTTACCTCTCGTGCTCCTGTGTCTCCCTTCGGGGTGGAAGTCTCAAGTGTCCCTCTGGTTTCTTCCGAGTTGGTTCCCCTCAACCTGGATCCAAGGCTTTCTCTGACGTTCACCTGGTTCCTCCCGCTGATCTGGATCCCCGGGTTCTCCTCTGCCTCACTGGTCTCCCGGACACCGGTCAACTCCACCCGTAGGCAAGGGCTGAGTCCACACCGCTTCCTCCCCTGTTCGGTGTCCGCGCTTTGTGGTAAGCTTACGAATCTCCGTAGAATACACTTAGCATCTCCCTCTATTAATCGTGTCTCTCGTTTCTCCAGACTAATCCGGTCTCCTGGCTTTGGTTCCCCGTTGTGCCCCGATCTGCAGAGGCAGAGCTCCCGTCACTCTAGACTTAAATAAACCTTTTGTGATCTGAACTGTTTTCCCCGAGTGTTTTCTGCATGTGGGCCAAACACATTAAGGCGAACATGACACATACAAATATGAAATGTGACCACTTTCCCAGAATGCACCGCGCCGTAACTTTTTAGGATTTTTTTTAGGCTTTTTTTTACATATTAAAAATATTGTTAAAAATGTTTTCAAATATGGTGTTGTGTATAAATTTATATGTTAAAAAAAGCTAAAGAACTTAAATTACAATTTATTTAACACAAAATATTACCTCTCACATTATACTATGAATACATTATTCATACAATTATTTCATTTTATGATCAACATAAGTAATAATTTATTATCATCTAGAGTCTAGACTACTAATGGCAGGAGGTGGAATCCAGACGAGCTGAGCATGTGGTGACGTCACGAGTACATACGGTGTGCGCGCTCCCGTTTTCCTAAAGTCCATACTTCCTGTGTTCTTGCCAAGGACAGACTTGACAAAAGTTAAATGCAAAACGGCCAAAGTTATACCGTTATAAAACTTCGTGTATATTATCCTAATTACTTCTGGATGTTTATACAATCACCTAAATCTGCTTCCTATATTTGACTCATTTTTTTTTTTTTCAACATTAAATCAGGGGAGAGCGCGAACGCAGTCCCCCACTACCAGAAATTATGCAGTCGAGATTCCCACATTTGGGGAATTCGCATAGGTCAGCACAGCCCAGAGTGCAATGGCTGAGCCTCACCATGGGTGAACCAATTCAATTTTCAAGGTTTTTATTAAGTCATTGCAAATAAGGCCAGTACAGACAATTTGTAACCAAAGTTACAGTTTCACAGTATTATAGATACACAGTTTGTTTACTCAGGCAAAAGAAAGCAAAACCAACAACGTACCATTCCTGTAACTTAAAAAAGATTCAACAAAAAAACAGGCACTTTCCATGCCAAAACCATATCCTCACCCTTCTTTTCTAACCTATCTCTCCAAATATATTCTCTAACTTGTAAACCTGCACTCTTCATAACATTTATTTCCGTTGTCTCATATTTTTTATATATCACAATATTTCTTGCTTTCCATATCGCTTCTTTGACACAATTGACTACAATCCACCAGCGGAGTTCGTTTTCTTCCCATTTATCTTTAAACAAACCATAAGCCATCTTTTCATAGGTTAAGTCCCCTTTACATAAGTTGCTTAGCCAAGGTGACATTAAGGACCATACTTTTTGTGCAGACGAACATGTCCAAAACAGATGTCTAATGGTCTCATCGTCACCGCATTTGGCCCTAGGGCATTGGGGGCTTCTTGTACAGTTTCTTCTATACAAAAACGCTCTTGTGGGTAGGCATTGATTTGCAATTTGCCAGGCTATGTCTTTGTGGGTATTTAACAGATTTTTATTATTAACATTTTTCCATGCTTTTTTAACATTTTCTTCATTCAGTTTCTCAACTGGGGTCAATCTATCCATGGAAGATAACTTGTTCTCTATTGTTTTTCGTTTAATTAATTCTGGTGCGATCACCTTGAGGCCACAACTCAAAGACTGAACAACTATTTGAAAGATAGGGGGGTATTTGTCTGAAAAAGGTGTGTGTAGACCCACCCTCTTGTTCCACGCCTTCAGCACACGACTTCCCAGCCAAAATCTGGCAAATGGGGCCCAAATGGGTTCTGGGAGCAGGCCTAAGCAAGTTCTTAAAATGGGCGTTATAAACATTGCTTTAAACTTGACTGCTATGTCTGGCACGGCTCTCCCTCCTTTGTCGAATGGTCTGTACATAATTTCTCTTTTTAATTTCTCTTGTTGGCTTCCCCATAAAAACTGAAACATTGATTTTCGAATTGCAACCATTATCTTATGAGGCATTGGAAAGGTTGTTGCTAGATAAGGTAGAGATGATATAACTTCTGTTTTTAATACCAGCACCTTACCAATAAGTGTTAGTTCTCTATCTTTCCATTGTATTAATTTGCCGTGAATTTTTACCTGTTTAATTTTCCAATTCTCAATCTCCATATTCTTTCCTATTTGAACTCCTAAAACTTTTATCGTGTCATTTTTCTCTAGTAAACCCCATTGTTCTTTAATTTCCCTCCAATTGCAATATAAGACCTCACTTTTTTGTTTGTTAACCTTCATACCTGAGGCCAGTGTAAATTTCTCACATGTTTTTAAACATTCGGATATAGAAACATTATCAGATAACAAAAGGGTTAGGTCATCCATGTACATGGTTAGTTTTATGTCTTTGCCGTAGTTACCAGGAGGGATTATTCCATTAATTGTTTTGCTTTGCCTCAAAGCGCATGCTAATGGTTCCATGGCCATAATAAACAATAAAGGAGACAGCGGGCAACCCTGTCGGACTCCGGCTTTTATTGTGAAGGGGAGGGTTAGTTTCCCATTCACCATCACCACGCTGCTACATTCATTATACAAAAGTTTAATCCACCTTTTAAACACATCTCCGAAGTGATATTTACATAATATTGCTTCTAAAAACTTGTGGTTAACACTATCAAAGGCTTTTTCTAGGTCTATCCCTACAATAGACAGAGGGAGTTTCCTCTCCTGACAGTAAAGGTAAGTATCGCTGATTAGAGCTAAACTGTCTGTCATTCTGCGTTCTGAGATCCCACAGGTTTGTTCTTCTTCTATCAAGTTAGGAATAATTGTCTGTAACCGAAAGAAAAGAGCCTTGGCTAATATTTTAACATCAGCTCCTAACAGAGTTAGGGGTCTCCAATTTTTCAAATCATTTTGGTGGCCTTTCTTGTATACTAAAGAAATCATGCCTTGGTTCATGGTTCCAGGCAACCTGTTCTTCTCCAAGGCTTCTTTGTAAACCTGCAACAGAGGGGCTTTTAAAAGGTCCCAAAAGGTGGAGTAGTACTCCTTTGGCAAACCATCTAGTCCTGGTGATTTTTGACTGTGCATGCTCAACATAGCTTTTGTTATTTCCTCAATAGTCATTTCTTGGTCTAAGTTCTCCCTCTCTGTTTCCGTTAGTTCATTATTCATTTTAGATATGAAATAAAGCATCTCTTCTCCTTGTATCTGCTGGCATTCGTATAGTTTCTTATAAAAATCATAAATTTCAGAAGTAATCTGCTGATTGTCATTTAATTCTTCCCCTTTAGTGTTGACTAACGTGTTAATAGATGTTTGGGTTCGGAATAATTTTCTAAAGAAATATCTTGTGCATTTTTCATTCTCCTCCAGGTGTTGTACTCTACTGCGTATCAGCACACCTTTACTTTTTTCGTTCAAAACAATCATCAATTCTTTTTTAAGTTGAACTATTTCATCATTCACTTGAAACCCAGCGTGAAGAAGGTTGTAGAATCTCTGGAGTTTTGCTTGCTTCCTCCTTTGCCACTTTCTTTTTTCTTCTGCCATTCTTCTTCCTTCTCTAATAAAGAATTTCTTGGTTCTCTCTTTTATGTCTTCCCACCATTCGCCTACAGTGTCGAATAGAGGGCATAAGGAAATCCATTGGGTAAGCTTAAGTTTATATTTTGTCACTACTTTGAAGTTAGTCAATAAGCTTGTATTTAGTTTCCACACTCCCAAGGTTGGCTGTTGGGAGTTTGGGATTCTGATGACACATGTTAGTTTATTGTGGTCTGAAAAAGGAACTGGGTCTACTGTGCATGAAACTGGAATAATTGCACTAGATGTTAATATAAAATCAATTCTGGAAAATGTTCTCCCATTGGACCAAGTGAACCCTGATTCCCCTGGATGAAGAAGTTTGAACACATCTGTAAGTTTGCAGTCTTCTATAAGATTACTTAGTACCTGAGAGCTTGAGTCCAGCTTGCCTACTGAGCAGGCTGTAGTATTACCGGCTCTGTTTTCTAAGTTGCAGTTAAAATCGCCCCCAATAATTATGTGTCTCCCACTACATATATAAGGTTGAAGAGTCTGCAGTAGTGACACGCGTTCCTGTAAGTCAGTTGGTCCATAGATATTAATCAATCTAACTTTACACCCATTTTTTTCCATATCGATTAGCAGAACTCTTCCATCGATGACATTTTCCACTTTTTCTATATAAAGTGATCTGTTATTCAACAACACCACCACTCCTGTTGATCTATTTAAGTTATCCCCTGACCAAAAGGATTGGCCATGTTTCCATCTATTTTGAAATTTGATATAGTTATCTTTGAAGGATAAGGCACACTCCTGTAGTAGGAAAACATCCCCTCCACTATTATACAAGTAATTAAGTACCGTCTGACATTTCACTGGATCATTTAATCCTCTTGTATTTATTGAGGATACTTGTAATGTGGACATGTTCACTTAAAGAAAAAAAAGGGGGGGGGGTTCAGGGGAGGCCATAACGAGTCTATTGTTTGCCATTAGTCTTTACCTTTTTCTTTTTCTTTCTCTGTATTTTCTCGATTTCCGGCTGGTCTTCTTGTTCCCCCGTTGTTATCTGGGTAATGCTGGAAAAAGTTGCCAATCCTTGATCTTCTAGAAAGGGTGTAGGGTTCTGTGAAGAAGATGGCCAGCTTTCTATTTCTGGTCCTCCTGAGGAGTCTGTTGAAGGGTTTTGGGGCCGCTTCCGCGGGTTGGATTGTTCGTCATCTCTTGGCTCAAACAGCTGTTGGAGTCCCTCAAGAGTTACGTCCTCTTCAGGAAAAAGAGAAGCGCTGTATCCCTGAGCATTCACGTCTTGGGTTAATTCTGATTGGGGCGGTATTAAGTCTCTCATCATTAGGTCCAAAATTTCCCCGCATTGCCCTGTCGTCACGACTTGGGGGAAGCTTCTTATCGCGCCTTCTGGGACGACTGTTGTCTCTGTAGAAGCTTCCGGTTGTTGGGCCCAATCTAGCCTAATTGGGCTCTGCTGGGCGCAGGCTTCTCTGCTGGTCGGGGCTCCATTGATGAGGTCGCTCCTTCTCGCTCCTCCGTGTCCTTTTGCTGCTGGTCTTCTGCAGGTCTCGTCGTTAAGTCCATTGATTGTTGTAATAATTCGTCTCCCAGGTCAGATGTCGCTCCTGTTTGCTGTAGTGAAACCGACTGGGCTCTATTGGCATATGACCTGGGGCAAGCTCTGAAAGTGTGGCCCCCTTCCCCACAGAGATTGCAGTTCACCGGGTGGGGGCAGTCCTTGGTCAAATGGTCGCTAGCTTTACAGTTCTTGCAGTGGGTGTTCTGACATTCGGCTGAAAGGTGCTGCTGGGAGCCACACCTGCGGCAGGTCTTCGGCTGACCAGGGTAGAAAACATTGCCCCTAATTGCCCCTAGCTGGATAACAGGTGGTAGGTGACGGGTCTCTCCGGTTGTTGGGTCTTTCTTTAGTTGGACAAAAAAAAAACGTCTACCACCCGTTTTTTGACACCATCTTCGTCTTTCAATTCATAGCCTTGAGTCACAGTACATCTCAGTTCCAACCAAGTCTTAATGTGCTCCATGCAAACTTGTTCTGAATACATGAGGACCGTGATTGCCTTGGGTTCAGTCTGAGTTAGGGAAATCATTTCAATGTTTGAGAATCTTTGGGAGATTGAAATAGACCCATCCGCAGCTCACAGACATTTCTCAAAAAGGGTACTGGTTGTAAAAATTACCTTAAAAATCTTTTTCCCAGGTAAAGAAAATATGTAGTCCATTTGGGTTGATTCACAACCCAATTCCTTTTGCAAAACGATTCTGCTGAATTGTAGTCTGTCGATTTCCAAATAACTTTTCAAGTCAAATCTTACTGCATTCCCCCTGGAACCAGAGCCTGATTAGAGGCCATCCTTTTCCCTCATGGTATTTCCCTCGCCAGGTACGTTGATCGTGGGTGTACCACCTTCTTGATCATGGTATCTCCCCTGCCAGGTAAGGAGGGAGCGCTGTTAGAGAAAAACTTGCGTATCAAGAGTGGCAAGTAATTGTTTGAAACAGGTTTTTCAACTGCAGACAGACAGCAGCATATCCCTCACTAGGAAGCATGCATGATGTCCTTATGCCGCTTGGACGCTTTGTCATTTAGCTGCTATACCTGCTTTGATCCAGAAGATTCCTCCTCCGATGCGGAGTCGCGCTGCTGCGGGTGTGAGCGGCTTGCGTGATGAAACAAGTGTGTTACATTACCAGACTTTGTTTTTACCGGTTCCTTGCGAGTTTTACAAATCACTGGTTTATTTCTGTCAGACTGGAGAACTAGTAAAACCCCGTTTTGGGACCGTTTCCTCCGACGCTCCTTGCTGCGACATATTCACGTGCTGTGTGTTGTGGTTTGAGAGGGCGGGGCTTTGTGACGGCGTGCCTGGGTCTGCGATTTTGATTGGTCGAGAGGAAGTAGTGACTGTAGCATCAACTAATATGATAGGCTGAAAGGAAGGAAGGAAAACTATCTCTATCAAACTTTTATCAACCCTTTTTTTTTTTTCCTATCGCGCCACACGTCTATCGATCAATATATATTGTTATTGAATTATCATCCAGCCCTATAATATCATAAGAGGTGGATTGGGGAAAAAAAAACTCACTCTGAACAGAATAATTTAACTCTAAGCAATATTTACAAAGCCATACTGTCAGGTCTCAGCCAGCAGGGCCGTGCAGCTTGCTGCCGGTTCTGCTGCCTCTGCTCTCTCCACAGGTGTTCATGGTTGACTGGTGGGCGGAGCGCGCACACCTGCAGACAGTTCAGCATCAATGGGCCGCACTATAACAACTGTGCTCGGACAGAGGGAGGATGACTGAGTGTTACCGTTGTGGTATACGTGATCGGCCACGACTTCTCGCCTTACAAGCTTAGAAAACTAACTAAAACCCTCCTCTGTGTCTCTCTGGTTACCTCTCGTGCTCCTGTGTCTCCCTTCGGGGTGGAAGTCTCAAGTGTCCCTCTGGTTTCTTCCGAGTTGGTTCCCCTCAACCTGGATCCAAGGCTTTCTCTGACGTTCACCTGGTTCCTCCCGCTGCTCTGCATCCTCAGATTCTCCTCTGCCTCCGCTCACTGGTCTCCCGGACACCGGTCAACTCCACCCGTAGGCAAGGGCTGAGTCCACACCGCTTCCTCCCCGCGCTTCCCCCCGCGTTTCCGCGCTTTGTGGTAAGCTTACGAATCTCCGTGGAATACACTTAGCATCTCCCTCTATTAATCGTGTCTCTCGTTTCTCCAGACTAATCCGGTCTCCTGGCTTTGGTTCCCCGTTGTGCCCCGATCTGCAGAGGCAGAGCTCCCGTCACTCTAGACTTAAATAAACCTTTTGTGATCTGAACTGTTTTCCCCGAGTGTTTTCTGCATGTGGGCCAAACACATTAAGGCGAACATGACACATACAAATATGAAATGTGACCACTTTCCCAGAATGCAATATGGTGTTGTGTATAAATTTATATGTTAAAAAAAGCTAAAGAACTTAAATTACAATTTATTTAACACAAAATATTACCTCTCACATTATACTATGAATACATTAATTCATACAATTTGTATAAAAGGCTCAGACATTCTTTGTTTATGATGTTGGTTCGGCTGCTATCAGGAAGTGACGTAGGTGTAAGTTCAGGGCGCTATCTGCTACTTCCGGTTAACTTCATAGCATGTCGGCTGTTTGCAGTTAGAACTATCGATGCTCCGAGTGTTAAGTTAATGAATGAACGTAAGTTACCACATTCGGTGCTTGGTTTGTTGATTACACACAGAAGTATTTTACACCTAACAGTTCCGTTGGTCTTCATAAGTTTATGTTAAAACTGTTTACTTACGGTTTGGATTTTTGCTGCGTGTGCGCTGCGTCGGGGTTGTGCGTCATGTGTGCATGTTGTGATCGGGCGTGCTGCTGGCTGACGCCATGGCGAAGTTTATTTATTTGACCACATGATGGCGCCAAAAGCTACTCATTATAATTTGAGCTAGAAAACGTCTGTTTATTATGTTTCATTGAAACTGTGCTCACTTTAAGTTCTTGCAGTATTTAAGTCAAGTGATGCTATATTTACATAATTAGAATTATATCTAATATGCTGGGGAAATGTATTTCCACAGATTAATGTTTAAGTTTGCCTTTTTTGGATATGTTTAAGTTTATTTGGTTTAAACTTCTACTGTTGCAATATATATCTGGCCTAATGGCAATTCATATGTTATTGCAGACTGTTGGCAACACTGAGTATTTGAAGTGGAATAAACCTGCTGACGGCAACAGTTAAAGGAGTGCGAGCCTCATTACCCTATTACCTGTATCCTGACCGATACACCATCTTGTTGGCTGTTAAAACCTGAAAAGAACCAGCCTCTATCCTATTACCCCCTAACATTTGGTCCTTCGAGCCGGAGACAGTTCTCAAGATGGAACCAGATGGAATGACGCCTCCTGATGTCAGACCTAAACGGCAAACGCGCCGACCGAGCCGGTTTGATGACTATGAAGTTGACTATACAGGTCATCCTTTTATGGAAACGTATCACCGGGACAGCCCACAGCCTCTCCCGAGAAGTATGGGAGTTCAGCCTCAGTACAGCAGCACGTTTCCCTTTTATAGTGATAGAAATGTGGCCTACTATAACAGTCCTCTGCTGGAGAGAAGTCGGCAGGATTGGAACTTCAGCGATTTATCACATGAGTACACCCCCTTCTCCAATCATCTGGGACCCTCCATCCCACCACTTCATACAGACTTTAGAGCTCTGCAGGCAGAAAGAGAGAAGCTTCAGCAAGCACAGCAAGGATTACAGGAGGGTCTTAGAGAACTAAGTGAAGCAAGGAGTGATATTAAAGCATTGATTGAGGCTGCTTACTCACTGAGGAAGGATATGGCTCAGCTTACTGCCTCACAACATAATACTCATCAGCCCCCTACAAGCAGTTCGGAAGGGGCATACAGACCCACAACTGATACAGAGCCGTTAAAGGAAGATGAGGAAGGGTGGCCTGACCCACCACCGTGGCCTGAACCAGAAGAAGACCTGCCAGCAGGATTCTCCAACTTAAAGCTTGAAGAACAATATTCCGATGAAGGCTTACAATGCCGCCCTCCCTCTAATGCAGAAACTCTCCCTGGTAAGCTTTCTAATCCTTCATGCCTTCCGCAGTATCAGGATCCTAAAGCAGACATGTTTCGTTCCCCACCACAACATCCTGGGCGAAACACGGGTTGGGAACCAAACAATAGAGGGTTGTTACAAAGGAAACCAGTTCCAGCCAACCCCTCCTCTCCAGTTAAAGGGACGGGGGGTGAGATGTCAGACCAAAATAACCCAAACATGCCCTTTTCCCCTGAGTTAATATATAGGGGGCCCAAACCAACAATTCCAAAGTTCATTCATTCAGATCCTTCTGAATTTGCCAGGCTCCGAATGGCTCTGGAGAACCTGCTCCCTCCTAATACAACTGAGCTCTTCAAGTATCAGATACTTGTCGACCATCTTAAGCTTGATGAGGCTAGGCTTATTGCTGATGCGTACCTGAACTCACCCCGACCGTATACTGAGACTATGGCAGCCCTCCATGATAAATTTGGACAACCTCATCAGCTTGCTCTAAAGAAAATTGCAAGTGTCCTAGATGGTCCAGAAATAAGACGAGGTGATACAGGAGCCTTCCAAAGGTTCTCTCTCCAGGTGCAGTCACTCGTTGGGCTGCTACAGACATTGGGGATTGAAGGAGAAGTGGAACTGAACTGCGGCTCCCATGTCGCTCGGCTAATAAGCAAGCTCCCTCCAGAACAGAGAGCTGACTTTCGTCGACACCAGTTCAAGCAGCCTGGGGGGATCTACACCCTGTATGACTTATCTGAATGGCTTCGTCATGAGTCATGGTGTCAGGGGTTTGATAGCCAAGTTGGTGGAAAGGGTTTTAGAGAAAGAACCAGTGTGAGAGCTGATGCCCGTTCCACCAAACAGACTGTAACTGTCCTACATAATGCAAAGGGACCCTCAAAACACACTTTCCTGCCACCAAAGGAGAGTCAAGCTGGAGGGCAGGCAAAAGGCAAAGCTTATTGTGCCTACTGTGAGAGCACAGAACATTATTTCAGTCAGTGTAATGATGTAACTAAGCTCTCCAAGGAAGAAATAAAGCACTGGATCCAAGTCAACAAACGATGCTGGCGTTGCGCCCGAAAGCATCTAGCAGCTCAGTGTACACTGAAAAAACCCTGCAGTCTCTGCCAGGGAAAACACCTACTGGCCCTTCACGAGATAAATGCACGAACTGAGGGAAGCAATACTGCCGTGGCTGGAAGGGAAGAAAGTTGCCTTACCAATTCAGCGTCGGGTTCCCTTTACCTGGATCGGCATGGGGCCAGCAATCGTGTTCTGCTAAAGATAGTACCCGTGCTTCTGAGGCATGGGAAACGAACTCTAGACACCTTTGCGATACTTGACGATGGTTCAGAGAGAACCATGTTGCTCCCGGCTGCTGCTAAAACCCTTGGTCTGACAGGCATCCCTGAAGACCTTCCCCTACGTACCGTCCGCCAAGACATTCAGATGCTTCACGGCCATACAGTATCCTTCAGTGTCGCTGCCGCTACCAATCCTGGGTCCCTCTACAAGATCGATGGAGCATTCACAGCTGATCCTCTTAACCTAGCTCACCATACATATCCTGTTGATCAGCTACAAAGGAAGTATAAGCACCTGCAAGGGATACCAGTGCCTGCCTTAAAGCAAGCAAAACCACTGCTCCTTATCGGATCAGACCAGCCACATCTGATAATTCCTATAGAACCAGTTCGGCTGGGCCCGCCTGGCAGCCCAGCAGCTGTCCACACCCGGATGGGGTGGACCCTACAGGGGCCAAGTCTGTTCATGGGGCGGCCAACTCAGCCTGCCTTATGCCTGTATACATCCTCTCAAGCAGATGAGTTATTTAAGCACGTAGAGCGGCTCTGGCAGGTGGATGCCATACCTTACAGATCTGAAAAGGAAGTGACACGATCAAAGCAGGATCAGCAGGCTGTGGCTTTGCTTGAGGCTAAAACAGATCGCATAATGGTAGATGGAGTCCTAAGGTATGCTACACCTCTCCTCCGCCATACACATATGCCACCATTGAAAGCACCCAGGGAATCTGTAATGCCCATGCTTCGAAGCATAGAGAGACGCCTTTTGAAGGATCCCAATCAGGCTGATGCCTACAGAGCTGAAATGCAGAAGCTGATTCAATCAGGAGCTGTAAAGGAGGTTGAAAACGACCCTTTGTCAAAGGAGAGCTGGTACATCCCTCATCATCTCGTTAGTCATAATGGGAAGAATCGTTTAGTCTTTAACTGCTCCCACAAATACCTTGGACAGTCCCTGCATCAGTTTCTTCTGCCTGGCCCTACCCTTGGGGCCCCCCTACTAGGAGTGCTAGTCAGATTTCGTGAGTATCCCATCGCTGTTAGTGGAGACATAAAGGGGATGTTCCATCAAGTTCTCCTCCTCCCAGAAGATCGCCCCATACTGAGGTTCCTATGGCGGGATCTCAAGGTGGACGAGCCTCCCAAAACCTATGAGTGGCAGGTCCTGCCCTTTGGGACCACCTCAAGTCCCTGCTGTGCAACATTCGCTTTGCAGCGCCACGTGATGGAAAATACCCAGCCTGATGACAGCCTTAGATTTTCCATTGAGAAGTGTTTCTACGTGGATAACTGCCTACAGAGTGTTGCCTCACCAGAGGAAGCCAAAGCCCTGGTGGATCGCCTGAGAGACTTACTAAAATCTGCCGGCTTTGAGTTACGACAGTGGGCTTCCAATGAACCAAGCGTTCTGAGTCATTTGCCTCCTGAAGCTAGATCACAAAGCCTGGATCTGTGGTTGGCAGAAGACAAATCCAACCCTTTAGAGACAACACTTGGACTCAGCTGGAATTGGAATACAGACTCCCTAGGCTATAAGCACAGGCCTGTGTCTTATGAGATGCCAACTCTTCGAAATATCTATAGGGTTCTAGCCTCACAGTATGACCCTTTAGGCTATCTGTTACCCTTTACCACTCGAGCGAAGCTCCTACTCAGACAGCTGTGGGATAAGAAGCACGGTTGGGATGACTCAAACCTCCCATCTACACTCCTTCAAGCTTGGTTGGATTGGGAGGCGGAGCTCCAGTTTCTACCTCACCTTACTCTTCCACGCGCTTATGTACCTGCTGATGCCAGCTTAAAGGAGGCTACCCGTGAAGTACACATCTTCGCAGATGCCTCTGAGAAAGCTTATGGAGCCGTTGCATATCTGAGGCCTGGAGACTGCACCGATCAGGTTCACCTCACGTTCATCCTAGCTCGCTCCCGTGTAGCCCCAAAACGTACCCTCTCTATTCCCCGCCTAGAGCTGTGTGGAGCTTTGGTGGCAGCCCAGCTGGCCAGCATCCTGAAGAAAGAACTTACCTCATCTATCAGAAGGATAGTTTTATGGTCTGACTCGACAACTGTCCTCACCTGGTTGAGCTCACAGTCCTGCCGCTATAAAGTTTTTGTAGGAGCTAGGATAGCTGAGATACAGGAGTTAACAGAAAACTGTACTTGGCGCTATGTAAACTCTGAGAGTAATCCAGCAGATGACTTGACCAGGGGAAAGACCCTGACCGAACTGAAGGTACCAAATCGTTGGTCTAACGGGCCTAGCTTTCTGCACGACAGTCCTGACAAATGGCCAGAGGAGCCGAGTTCTGGGCCCTGTGTTGATGAAGCTGAGCTCAGAAAGACTGTCTTCTGTGGAACAGCTACCACCTCCATGCCGACCTTTCAGGATGGAACAGTGCACAAGAATTGGCAGGAGCTCTTGGATGCTACTATTAAAGAACTTCGAGGGCAGGTGTTCTCAACATCATCACCTAGCACTGAAGAGTATCAAGCAGCTGAACTGGCCATTCTTCGGCGTGCTCAACAGGAGTCATTTCCAGAGGAATGTAGATTGCTTGCAGAAGCAAAACCTGTTACATCCCGAAGTCGATTACTCACTCTGGCACCTGAACTGGATACTACAACAGGCCTCATTAGAGTAGGAGGTCGTTTACGACATCTAGAAGGTCTCGATGGCTCTACATTGCATCCCATTGTTCTGGATCCTTCACATCCTTTCACACGCCTTCTCATTCAGAAATATGACATCGAACTTCATCATCCAGGCCCTGAACGGGTGTTCGCAGAGCTGTGGAGATCTTACTGGATATTGCGAGGAAGAGAGGCAATACGTAAATTCCAGAGAACTTGTCCTGAGTGCCAGCGTTGGAGGGCCCAACCCTCGATTCCCAAGATGGCTGATCTTCCTGCTGCTAGGCTTCGATTGTATAAGCCAGCATTTTACCCAACTGGCGTTGACTGTTTTGGGCCTATGATTGTGAAGATGGGAAGACGGCATGAGAAACGTTGGGGGATCATTTTCAAGTGTCTGACAACAAGGGCAGTACACCTGGATCTTCTAAGTAGTCTAGATACAGATGCATTCCTCATGGCCCTTAGACGATTTATCGCCAGAAGAGGAACACCCGCAGAGCTATGGTCAGACTGTGGAACCAATTTTAAGGGAGGAGACCGAGAACTCAGAGAAGCCTTTGCCAATATGTCAAAGACGTTGCAGGGACAGCTTGCCCACAAAAGGATCAAATTTCGGTTTAACCCGCCAGCAGCCCCACATTTTGGTGGAGTGTGGGAGAGGGAGATCCGTTCTGTCAAGTCAGCTCTCCGCACTTGTGTAGGATCCCAACCCCTTCAAGAGGAAGTACTTCTTACGGTTCTGATGGAGGTGGAGTCAATCCTCAACTCAAAGCCCTTGGGCTATGTTTCAACTGATGTGGCAGATGTGGACCCTGTGACTCCTAATAGTCTTCTCATGGGGCGGCCTGATGGATCGCTGCCCCAAGTGGTCTACCCAAAGGTGGATGTCCTCAGTCGAAGGCGCTGGCGGCACTCACAGGTTCTTGCTGATCAGTTCTGGGCAAGGTTCATCAGAGAATACCTTCCTAGCCTACAGGCAAGACAGAAATGGCACTCAACCCCTCCTGACCTTCTGCAGAAGGCCGTGGTTATGGTTGTAGATCCACAGCTGCCCCGAGCTCTATGGCCTATAGGTCAAGTGACTGAGATTCATCGTAGTGATGATGGATTTATCAGATCTGCTGATGTGAACATTAAGGGACATGTCTACACTAGACCGGTTGCTCGGTTGGTTGTGTTACCAGCTGTACCATCTGAAGAACAGGACGCTGACATCAACAGCCGGTCATCCCCTGAAACTAGTTGAGAAGCCTTTTATTGTTGAGCAAATGTGGCATCACATTTGGGGGCGGCTGTATAAAAGGCTCAGACATTCTTTGTTTATGATGTTGGTTCGGCTGCTATCAGGAAGTGACGTAGGTGTAAGTTCAGGGCGCTATCTGCTACTTCCGGTTAACTTCATAGCATGTCGGCTGTTTGCAGTTAGAACTATCGATGCTCCGAGTGTTAAGTTAATGAATGAACGTAAGTTACCACATTCGGTGCTTGGTTTGTTGATTACACACAGAAGTATTTTACACCTAACAGTTCCGTTGGTCTTCATAAGTTTATGTTAAAACTGTTTACTTACGGTTTGGATTTTTGCTGCGTGTGCGCTGCGTCGGGGTTGTGCGTCATGTGTGCATGTTGTGATCGGGTGTGCTGCCGGCTGACGCCATGGCGAAGTTTATTTATTTGACCACATGATGGCGCCAAAAGCTACTCATTATAATTTGAGCTAGAAAACGTCTGTTTATTATGTTTCATTGAAACTGTGCTCACTTTAAGTTCTTGCAGTATTTAAGTCAAGTGATGCTATATTTACATAATTAGAATTATATCTAATATGCTGGGGAAATGTATTTCCACAGATTAATGTTTAAGTTTGCCTTTTTTGGATATGTTTAAGTTTAAACTTCTACTGTTGCAATATATATCTGGCCTAATGGCAATTCATATGTTATTGCAGACTGTTGGCAACACTGAGTATTTGAAGTGGAATAAACCTGCTGACGGCAACAGTTAAAGGAGTGCGAGCCTCATTACCCTATTACCTGTATCCTGACCGATACACCATCTTGTTGGCTGTTAAAACCTGAAAAGAACCAGCCTCTATCCTATTACCCCCTAACACAATTATTTCATTTTATGATCAACATAAGTAATAATTTATTATCATCTAGACTACTAATGGCAGGAGGTGGAATCCAGACGAGCTGAGCATGTGGTGACGTCACGAGTACATACGGTGTGCGCGCTCCCGTTTTCCTAAAGTCCATACTTCCTGTGTTCTTGCCAAGGACAGACTTGACAAAAGTTAAATGCGACTTCATGTATAGTACCTTAATTACTACTGAATGTTCATATAAGTACCTAAATCTGCTTCCTATATTTGACTCTTTTTGTTTTAATAATAAATCAGGGGAGAGCGCGAACGCAGTCCCCCACTACCAGAAATTATGCAGTCGAGATTCCCACATTTGGGGAATTCGCATAGGTCAGCACAGCCCAGAGTGCAATGGCAGAGCCTCACCATGGGTGAACCAATTTCAATTTTCAATTTTCAAGGTTTTTATTAAGTCATTGCAAATAAGGCCAGTACAGACAATTTGTAACCAAAGTTACAGTTTCACAGTATTATAGATACACAGTTTGTTTACTCAGGCAAAAGAAAGCAAAACCAACAACATACCATTCCTGTAACTTAAAAAAGATTCAACAAAAAAACAGGCACTTTCCATGCCAAAACCATATCCTCACCCTTCTTTTCTAACCTATCTCTCCAAATATATTCTCTAACTTGTAAACCTGCACTCTTCATAACATTTATTTCCGTTGTCTCATATTTTTTATATATCACAATATTTCTTGCTTTCCATATCGCTTCTTTGACACAGTTGACTACAATCCACCAGCGGAGTTCGTTTTCTTCCCATTTATCTTTAAACAAACCATAAGCCATCTTTTCATAGGTTAAGTCCCCTTTACATAAGTTGCTTAGCCAAGGTGACATTAAGGACCATACTTTTTGTGCAGACGAACATGTCCAAAACAGATGTCTAATGGTCTCATCGTCACCGCATTTGGCCCTAGGGCATTGGGGGCTTCTTGTACAGTTTCTTCTATACAAAAACGCTCTTGTGGGAAGGCATTGATTTGCAATTTGCCAGGCTATGTCTTTGTGGGTATTTAACAGATTTTTATTATTAACATTTTCCCATGCTTTTTTAACATTTTCTTCATTCAGTTTCTCAACTGGGGTCAATCTATCCATGGAAGATAACTTGTTCTCTATTGTTTTTCGTTTAATTAATTCTGGTGCGATCACCTTGAGGCCACAACTCAAAGACTGAACAACTATTTGAAAGATAGGGGGGTATTTGTCTGAAAAAGGTGTGTGTAGACCCACCCTCTTGTTCCACGCCTTCAGCACACGACTTCCCAGCCAAAATCTGGCAAATGGGGCCCAAATGGGTTCTGGGAGCAGGCCTAAGCAAGTTCTTAAAATGGGCGTTATAAACATTGCTTTAAACTTGACTGCTATGTCTGGCACGGCTCTCCCTCCTTTGTCGAATGGTCTGTACATAATTTCTCTTTTTAATTTCTCTTGTTGGCTTCCCCATAAAAACTGAAACATTGATTTTCGAATTGCAACCATTATCTTATGAGGCATTGGAAAGGTTGTTGCTAGATAAGCTAGAGATGATATAACTTCTGTTTTTAATACCAGCACCTTACCAATAAGTGTTAGTTCTCTATCTTTCCATTGTATTAATTTGCCGTGAATTTTTACCTGTTTAATTTTCCAATTCTCAATCTCCATATTCTTTCCTATTTGAACTCCTAAAACTTTTATCGTGTCATTTTTCTCTAGTAAACCCCATTGTTCTTTAATTTCCCTCCAATTGCAATATAAGACCTCACTTTTTTGTTTGTTAACCTTCATACCTGAGGCCAGTGTAAATTTCTCACATGTTTTTAAACATTCGGATATAGAAACATTATCAGATAACAAAAGGGTTAGGTCATCCATGTACATGGTTAGTTTTATGTCTTTGCCGTAGTTACCAGGAGGGATTATTCCATTAATTGTTTTGCTTTGCCTCAAAGCGCATGCTAATGGTTCCATGGCCATAATAAACAATAAAGGAGACAGCGGGCAACCCTGTCGGACTCCGGCTTTTATTGTGAAGGGGAGGGTTAGTTTCCCATTCACCATCACCACGCTGCTACATTCATTATACAAAAGTTTAATCCACCTTTTAAACACATCTCCGAAGTGATATTTACATAATATTGCTTCTAAAAACTTGTGGTTAACACTATCAAAGGCTTTTTCTAAGTCTATCCCTACAATAGACAGAGGGATTTTCCTCTCCTGACAGTAAAGGTAAGTATCTCTGATTAGAGCTAAACTGTCTGTCATTCTGCGTTCTGAGATCCCACAGGTTTGTTCTTCTTCTATCAAGTTAGGAATAATTGTCTGTAACCGGAAGAAAAGAGCCTTGGCTAATATTTTAACATCAGCTCCTAACAGAGTTAGGGGTCTCCAATTTTTTAAATCATTTTGGTGGCCTTTCTTGTATACTAAAGAAATCATGCCTTGGTTCATGGTTCCAGGCAACCTGTTCTTCTCCAAGGCTTCTTTGTAAACCTGCAACAGAGGGGCTTTTAAAAGGTCCCAAAAGGTGGAGTAGTACTCCTTTGGCAAACCATCTAGTCCTGGTGATTTATGACTGTGCATGCTCAACATAGCTTTTGTTATTTCCTCAATAGTCATTTCTTGGTCTAAGTTCTCCCTCTCTGTTTCCGTTAGTTCATTATTCATTTTAGATATGAAATAAAGCATCTCTTCTCCTTGTATCTGCTGGCATTCGTATAGTTTCTTATAAAAATCATAAATTTCAGAAGTAATCTGCTGATTGTCATTTAATTCTTCCCCTTTAGTGTTGACTAACGTGTTAATAGATGTTTGGGTTCGGAATAATTTTCTAAAGAAATATCTTGTGCATTTTTCATTCTCCTCCAGGTGTTGTACTCTACTGCGTATCAGCACACCTTTACTTTTTTCGTTCAAAACAATCATCAATTCTTTTTTAAGTTGAACTATTTCATCATTCACTTGAAACCCAGCGTGAAGAAGGTTGTAGAATCTCTGGAGTTTTGCTTGCTTCCTCCTTTGCCACTTTCTTTTTTCTTCTGCTATTCTTCTTCCTTCTCTAATAAAGAATTTCTTGGTTCTCTCTTTTATGTCTTCCCACCATTCGCCTACAGTGTCGAATAGAGGGCATAAGGAAATCCATTGGCTAAGCTTAAGTTTATATTTTGTCACTACTTTGAAGTTAGTCAATAAGCTTGTATTTAGTTTCCACACTGTTATGGGAGTTTTGGATGGAATATTAAACAATAATAACTGAGTTCCCATCTTTACTAAATGACGAGGCGGTGGTATTACGTTCCAGCAATTTTATTGAGAAACAGAGCAGAGATTCACATAGTTGGAAAGTAATCGCACCCCACGGTTCCGCTGCAGTCTCTGTCTGCCCTGTCTCTGTCTGCCTCGCTTTTTGGGCTTCCCCTAATACTGCACCGTGGCCTTCCCATGAGACAAAACAAAGACAGTCTATCGTAAACAATCAGTATCCCTCAGCAGCTGCAGCATTTGGCCTTGCAATCAGAAAACAGTGGATCTTATACACAGACATCAGGTCTCCATGCCTCCTCTGTCCGAGTGGTGTGAGGCCATAGTGACTTCAGAATAATAATTCTTATAACATTCCTCTCTTTTTTTTTATTTTTTTGATGATGGCGTCGTCAGCATCAAGACAAAACAAGATGACCCATCATATGAAAATGTGAACAAAGCACAGAGGAACCATTTCTGTAAACTCGTAAAGTGGGACCCAAAGGGTTCCCGTGTTGGAACCGGGTAGTGCTGGAACTTTTAATACAGATCAACATGAATGCTTCATAGAGCTTTAACACACAAGATCAAAGATTTAGCTTTTGTCTACAATTTAGGATTCATCTAATTAGGTAAGGCCTGTTTTAACTACCTATGCGCACATTATTTTAAAATTACATTAGACTATGGTAAGCTAAACCCTGTTCATTAACCAAGGTCGAATCCGTCTACTCTGACCCACCCTGAATACCCTCCTACTCCTTTCTCCACTCACCCCTACGATGGACAATAATCCACCACTCCAAACTTACAACACCAGGAGCAAAGGCAGGAGAGGTTCAGTGCGTGCAGGGGAACCTCCAGAAAACGCTACCCCTAGGGGGCAGTAAAAACTGCAAGGCCCCCTCCCAGGGAGATCTGCTCTCGGCCAATCTGAGCCTGAAAACCCTGTATTGAATCTAAGTGTTAACATTACCAGCTAATATTAAAAGGATCTTTAGAGCCAATCCGATCCTGGTTCTTCCTATATCAAATCAAAAGGTGCATAAACCATAGATCCTTGTGTGTCTGAAGCAAACAGTTTCCATTTTTTACCATAAAACCATATTGATCAACATGATGTAACATTAAAGTGTAGATCTCATAACACAAAAAAATCAAACATGTGAGTCAGTGGAACAGAGCAGTTAAACAAACAGCAACACAATATGAGAAGAGTTCTAAACGTCAAGAACGCAAAGTTAAGAAAGCCTTCAGGCCATTCAGGCACAAGGCAGAAAATAATCTAATCGCGCTTAGTGTCTCTTCAGGCAACTCCTCCCGTTGAAGAATAAGGAATCAGAGTTCTCTGGCTTCTTCATCCCCAGTCCTCTTCTGGTTCCTCCTCGCAGGCTGGACGATTGAGCTGGATGGTAATAAGCGTTCAGTTCTGGATGGGCACTGAGCATTTTATTTTGCATTTCTCTCTAATAAAACACTTTGTGAAGATGGTCTGCAGACACGAGTCCTTGTTCCCACTAGAGAACAGAAACAAGGTGTAATTAGTGTTCTTATCAAAACCCCTTTCATGTGTCATTTATTAAAACATTCTTCAAGCACTTTCACATTCAAGATATTTCTGTGCACAATTATTTAGCTTTCAGAATTCTGCAATTTAATTATTAGTTAAAAGAGTAATCTTTAAGTTCAAATGTATCTGCAGTAAATTCATAATAATTCTTAACAGAATGCTTTTAATGTGTGTCTTAACTGTTGTTGTCTGACAGTTGAAGTTCTCTGCAACATAATTTCATCAACATATTCGTTTCATGTCATTTCCCAATTATTTTGAAAACCCAACTGAGAAAAAGAAAGCCTTTTCCCTCTCTCCCTCTTTTTTTTTTTTTTTTAAAGAAAGCGAGGTGCTGTTCTGCACTGAAAAGACAAAATATTTATACCATGCTGTTACTGTTCAAGGACGCCAAGGTTCTACAAACAAAGCAATGAGAGAGAACAGGAGCTTTTGAAAACGCTCTAACATTGTAGAACAACTAAAGCTACTTAAGCAAATCAGAATTAGTTCCCAAATTAATCCTAAAATAAAGTAAACCATACATGTGATTATTTATTTTCTTAAACTGAGGATTAAGGACTTTTATTAAGAAGTTCTTGGGTGAACGCGTCTCTGCGTTCCTATTTGTCTAGGCCTTGGTAATCTGATCTATGATCTATGTATTCTGAGTGCCTGGTCAGGAAGGGTTAAGGTTCTCTGAAGCTTTCTGTTTTCAGCAACTCTGAAAACCCAGAACCCTTTACAGTCAGTGTAAGGTGTCAGATGACATGTGGGACCACCTTGTCGTCCCTCTGGTTCCACCAGCTGTGTCAAGTCCACAGCAGCTCGTCCTGGGTGCCATGCCCCAGGCGTCTCCACACCCCCCTGTGTGGAACGTCTCTCATTGTAAGGATCTCACCTTATGTCCCGTTCAAAACAGGAGTTCCAATGTGGGGTGTCTTTGCTGCTTTAATGTTCCTCAGAGAAAACCTTCATTCATTGATATCACCTTCAAGCTGTTACCCTTTTATCATCACAGCCCCCAGCAATCCTGACCAGATCCAAAGTCCCCATAATCTAATCTAATTAAAATAATCTTACTTATTTTCTGTATGTAAGACGATAACCATTAAATTATCCTGATCTAAAAGCTGTCAGGTTAAAGGTTTGCTAAACTCAGTGTTGTGTTTTTTCCCTTAGGATGTTTAACTGGTTAATAAGACTATTGAGATATTTGTGTTCTAGTTGAAAGAAATTAAATCTCCATAAATATTGTAACCATTGTACACTGATGCTTTAATCCTAAATTTACCCATGTTAGTTAGTAGGATGTGTCATTATGCTAATTTTATTGCAACATTACCCATTTTAGCCAGTAATCTTTCTTTGCGTTTTATTGATGCCTGCCAGAGTAGCAGAAATCAGCTTACACTAAGATGTTCATTAAATGAAATGCTATTTAAAAGTCCAGATTACTCTACCTATATAGTGAAAACTAATTAATTCATTTATTTATTTAACTGTTGATATAATACCCACTTAAGTTATTAAGTTGCTCCATGATTCCATCAAGGTGCTTCTTTAAAAGTTTTCACCTTTACATAATCTTTATGTGTTTTGTAATGTGTGTTTTGTTTTAATTGTGTACAACAAAATCTGAAGTGAAATGCATGAAGTCGTGTCTGCAGAACTCATCTGTGTTTGTTGTCGAAGGTTGTCCGATGCCTCAGTCATAGTCCTTCAATGTCCTTTTCCAGTCCAATGTCTAAATTCAGCAGCCCAACATTCTCCTTCTCATCAAGAGTCCATCCTCCAGTCCTCACGCCTGCAAACAGAATGAATTCTGCCAGCATTTTTTGCCAAAGAAAACGCTCCATAGGTTGAAAAGAAATTACAGCAAAGCAGTCACAAACATTTTAACTACAGTGTTCCCTCTAACATGACAAACATAAAAGAAACAAAAGGATAAAAAATAAATCAAACTTTGTCTCTGACAAAATAAAACTCAAAACTGGATCAGGCTGAAGTCAATGACATCACCTTTAGTCCATGTCCCAAGGATCAGCCCCCATGGCACTGTGGCACTGTTTCTGCATTCTCTCGCATCTGAGAATGTCTAAAATGAGACTAAATCTCTATGTTAGCACAATCCCATCATATTGACCAGGTTTCTTTGCAAAGAAAAAGAAGCAGAAAGATAGAGCTGTTAATAGCAGAAAGCAACAAACATTTTTAAGACACCACCTTTCCTGCTGGAAGATCTGGCATAACTTGGTTAAAACTAAGTATAATTTAGTGTCCAAATCTGATTATAACTCCTTACCGCACTGCTAGCACTGTCTTTTCAGAGTCTTCTATTAGCAGAAAGGTGGCGTCTCCTTTAATCTGAAAGCAATAACTCAGAGGAAAACAAGAGTGTTAATAGCATGCAGTTAAAACCCTGGTCCCCTTAGTGTCCCTTTAACGTGATGTTTTTCCCTTTTTTTTCTCTGATCCTGGGAAGGTTTCTATTCTTCACCTTTCCTTTGAAACTTTGTTCAAAACCCCTCCAAAAGAAAGAAAAAAAAAAACGAAAGAAATGAAAAAAAAAAAAATTGTTTTCCAAGGAGCACAATTATGTCTTTTCCAATATGACATAGGTTTTTGACTTATTACAAACTTTTTTGATATATTTCTGGTCCTTTGACCATGTGTATTTGCTGTTAGTAATACTTTTATTCATATATACCTTTTCAATCTTAATTGGTCAAGGGTGAAACTTTAAAACAATGATTTTTCCCTTTTAGTTTACTGAACTTCTAGTGTTTCTCTATAAATGATAAGAGTTTTCCCCATAATTCCGCACATTGAGAAGGCTACCCAAAACAAACCAAGATTAGAATTAAAATTTAACCCCTACAGAAGCTGGCTTTATTTTATTTTTTCCCCTCTGACATAGTTTTCGTGCCCCAGGCCACAACACACAGACCCAGCCTCGCCATAAACATTCAGATGTTTAAATCATGGTCAGATTTGTTTATCATATCTATTGTCCTTCTCAGGTTATACTGTCCCTCTGAGGTTCGCCTCAGCGCAGCATAACTAATAAAATCAGATGATTTTTTTTACTGATGACGCGTGTAACGTGGCCTTCCCATGAGACAAAACAAAGACAGTCTATCGTAAACAATCAGTATCCCTCAGCAGCTGCAGCATTTGGCCTTGCAATCAGAAAACAGTGGATCTTATACACAGACATCAGGTCTCCATGCCTCCTCTGTCCGAGTGGTGTGAGGCCATAGTGACTTCAGAATAATAATTCTTATAACACACACTCCCAAGGTTGGCTGTTGGGAGTTTGGGATTCTGATGACACATGTTAGTTTATTGTGGTCTGAAAAGGGAACTGGGTCTACTGTGCATGAAACTGGAATAATTGCACTAGATGTTAATATAAAATCAATTCTGGAAAATGTTCTCCCATTGGACCAAGTGAACCCTGATTCCCCTGGATGAAGAAGTTTGAACACATCTGTAAGTTTGCAGTCTTCTATAAGATTACTTAGTACCTGAGAGCTTGAGTCCAGCTTGCCTACTGAGCAGGCTGTAGTATTACCGGCTCTGTTTTCTAAGTTGCAATTAAAATCGCCCCCAATAATTATGTGTCTCCCACTACATATATAAGGTTGAAGAGTCTGCAGTAGTGACACGCGTTCCTGTAAGTCAGTTGGTCCATAGATATTAATCAATCTAACTTTACACCCATTTTTTTCCATATCGATTAGCAGAACTCTTCCATCGATGACATTTTCCACTTTTTCTATATAAAGTGATCTGTTATTCAACAACACCACCACTCCTGTTGATCTATTTAAGTTATCCCCTGACCAAAAGGATTGGCCATGTTTCCATCTATTTTGAAATTTGATATAGTTATCTTTGAAGGATAAGGCACACTCCTGTAGTAGGAAAACATCCCCTCCACTATTATACAAGTAATTAAGTACCGTCTGACATTTCACTGGATCATTTAATCCTCTTGTATTTATTGAGGATACTTGTAATGTGGACATGTTCACTTAAAGAAAAAAAAGGGGGGGTTCAGGGGAGGCCATAACGAGTCTATTGTTTGCCATTAGTCTTTACCTTTTTCTTTTTCTTTCTCTGTATTTTCTCGATTTCCGGCTGGTCTTCTTGTTCCCCCGTTGTTATCTGGGTAATGCTGGAAAAAGTTGCCAATCCTTGATCTTCTAGAAAGGGTGTAGGGTTCTGTGAAGAAGATGGCCAGCTTTCTATTTCTGGTCCTCCTGAGGAGTCTGTTGAAGGGTTTTGGGGCCGCTTCCGCGGGTTGGATTGTTCGTCATCTCTTGGCTCAAACAGCTGTTGAAGTCCCTCAAGAGTTACGTCCTCTTCAGGAAAAAGAGAAGCGCTGTATCCCTGAGCATTCACGTCTTGGGTTAATTCTGATTGGGGCGGTATTAAGTCTCTCATCATTAGGTCCAAAATTTCCCCGCATTGCCCTGTCGTCACGACTTGGGGGAAGCTTCTTATCGCGCCTTCTGGGACGACTGTTGTCTCTGCAGAAGCTTCCGGTTGTTGGGCCCAATCTAGCCTAATAGGGTGTTTTCACTGACGTCACTGGCCAACTTCCGGTCCGCCATATTGGGTGGCACACTTCCTTATCTCTAGTTGTCTTACACGTATTATCGTATCGCGAATGGATAAGTACGCCAGCACGCTAGAGCGACCAGATAAGGACGTATATCTGAGGAAATGTTCCGTGATCGACCATATGGACCCGTATGCCCTCCACGGTGCCTTGTTTAGCCGTAATCCAGATGATTGGCCAAATGTAGAGCACGGCGACATAGTGCATTACCTGGTGTTCAGTGAAAACCCTCTGTACACTCTTGAGGAAATGAGAGCTTACAAGGATCTAGAGGCTCACAGCCAGTTCACATCTGGTTATGTACATCAAGGAAGTCGCCATCATACGTGGACGGGTGAGTTTTAATAAGATGGTAAAAATGTAAACAATCCGACGCAAATGTGTTGCAAATGTGTTGCACCGCCCGCCGCGGGCGGTGCGCGAAGGCGCTTGGCTGCAAGGCCGATCGACGCCGCTCGCGGCTTTAATTATTTAAGCAGAACAATGACCAGTGCAAAATTAAGTTGTATTTACCGTATTGGCGCCGGTAGGAGCTGCAGATCATAAAGCCAGCAAACAGTGGGAACACAGTAACTCGTTCAAAGGTAAGCTGCGCTGAGCCGGGCTCTGGCTCATGCTAACCGTTAGCGCTAACAACCACTCGCGCATGTAATGTACTTTTAACTTGCTGCTATGTGTTTCAAACGTTTAGAACACACTCTCATTGACATCGGGATACTGTGGAAAGTTATGTTCGGTCTTACAGCCGCGATCCAAGCGAGCCGACGATCTCTTTATCTCTGTAACTCGTTCAAAGGTAAGCTGCGCTGAGCCGGGCTCTGGCTCATGCTAACCGTTAGCGCTAACAACCACTCGCGCATGTAATGTACTTTTAACTTGCTGCTATGTGTTTCAAACGTTTGGAACACACTCTCATTGACATCGGGATACTGTGGAAAGTTATGTTCGGTCGACTTACAGCCGCGATCCAAGCGAGCCGACGACTCTTTGTTATCGCTAACAGTTGTTCTCCGTGGTTGCGCCTCCAGGCAGGAAAGCGGTGGAAAATTAATCTGTTTCTATGTTTTTCCCATGGCGATCATGTGTTGCGCTGTTACAGCCCACAATACAGCAACGGTTTACCATGGTTGAAATCAAGTTAAGGTGAAATTAATCAAATTAAAACACGGCTGAGAGAGGGAGTACAGTATGCGGTAGTAATAGGCAGTAGAGGCGGCGGAGGCAGTCAACATGACAGCCGCGGAAAGTAATAAGTCATAACGCCCAAGCCCTATTATTAATATATTCTTCTTATATGTTTTAAATACTTAACAGTTAATTACCTGTGACAAAGTGAGCATCGCAGACTCTGGCGTATTCCAGCTTAACACCGTCCAAATCGGACCTGGATATCCGTGTCAGCCATAGGTGACAGCGTTGTTCAGACAGCTGTTTTTTTTTTCACACTGATTCACTATTACGGCTGGTAGGCGATAGAAAGAGCGTTGATCTCCACCTCCACGGGCCGTGCAACCAACCATTAAACACGTTTTCCCCATTGTTCACTTCCAATACTGCCTAAGGCGTCATACAATGCAGGTCAACGGTGCGAAACCACTGCCACCCAATATGGCGGACGCGCTGAGTAGTCACGTGAGCGTGACGTCAGCTGAAAACCCCCTATTGGGCTCTGCTGGTCACTTCTGGGCGCAGGCTTCTCTGCTGGTCGGGGCTCCATTGATGAGGTTGCTCCTTCTCGCTCCTCCGTGTCCTTTTGCTGCTGGTCTTCTGCAGGTCTCGTCGTTAAGTCCATTGATTGTTGTAATAATTCGTCTCCCAGGTTGGATGTCGCTCCTGTTTGCTGGAGTGAAGCCGACCGGACTCTATTGGCATATGACCTGGGGCAAGCTCTGAAAGTGTGGCCCCCTTCCCCACAGAGATTGCAGTTCACCGGGTGGGGGCAGTCAACCACCTTCTTGATCATGGTATCTCCCCTGCCAGGTAAGTATGAGTTGTTCACCTCACACTCTGCCATGTCTTTCACACACACACCTTCATGGGTCATGGTGCCGTCACTCTGTCAGCTGACATAACCACAGCCTGGAAGCTGCTATTCTACATCTATTAAACCATCTCTGACTATCTGTGCGCTACTTTGTAGCACACAATTTAATCTAATTTAATCACTTAGGATAGATCTAACGTTTTATAAACGTTGTCTGGTTACCCACAATTCAATGCTGCATAACCAAAGCTAAAGCTGTTAGCCTTCTAAACACGTTTCTTCTATTTTTAACCGCCAACAACAACAACAAGAACTCAACATAAAGTTAATATGCAGAACATTAATCAATTTCTTATTTACAAGCATTTTAAACACATCAGATAAAATAGAAACGTTAATTTACTTGTTTTTCTGGTAGCACAACCGCTTCCTGTTGCTTAGTTCAGAGAAACAGGTCTGGTGCTGCCACCTGCTGGTGTGGCTGCGGAATAGCATTTATCCGAGAGGAAGACACCATGTGGCAAATTAAAGGAAGAAAATCCAGCTTCAGACTGCATAAACCCAGATTATGCAGTTCTTTAAAGCTGCAGAAGCAGCCAGAACATTTCTCTACTCAAATTATGATGAACGGAAAATAACTTGTTGAGTTTATTACTATTACTTCTGTAAATTGTTGGAATTCATATTCTGCCAGTTAAAGAAAGAAGCAAATAACCTTAGTTAGCTTCATGCTTAAGGGCTCTCAGGCCCTCATTGGTCATTGGAAAGATGAAGATGCTTGTTGTGAACAAAAAATAACTCCTTAAATGTGCATTTTACTGTCTAGCTACCAGTAATTAGGTTCTTCTCACACCAGCATTGTTGTCTAGAAGCCAGAGGATCGTTAGACCCAGATCCCCGTTCCCTGATGTCACCGAGCAGAAGACGTCTCACAATCTTCACTTGTTACCGCTCCAGTCTTTGTCCGTTTGAATCCAAGGTACCTCGTATCTGACGATTTAATGTCCACATTTTATATTTTACATAAATGTAAAAAACTCACCTAAAGAAAGAGAATAAAACATATTTTTCTTTAATGTTTTGACAAATTGTATGTATCAACACAACAAAGAAGTTGCATTCACATTCTAGAAAACACAGGAGCAAACCTAGAACAACAGTGATATTAGTGTCACTAATAGTCATTTAGCATTTTAATTTAGTTTCTCCTTCCACACAGATATCCCACATAATGTACCACTAGTCTGCCTCAAGTAAATGTGGTAATAAAACTTCAATAAACATTATTTACCAGCAGGAGAACACAAGTATATTTAGTTTGAGCTGGGGGTTCATAATCTGAATCTAAACTGACCTAAACTTGGATCAGAACCAGAGTGCGAAATATGGGGGGGTCCGGGGGGGCTCGACCCCCCTGATTAACCCATGACACCCCCTGAAAGCCTCAAAAGCAAAATTAAAAGGGGGTCCTAAATTGTGTCAAAAAAATTTAAAATCAAATATTTTTTGTCACTAATGATCACTAAAATGTTTTTGAGCTCAACATGTCCAGTATTCAATTATTTTTTTTCTCCACAAATATGTTCTGTTTTTTGCCAAGTGGAACCAGCCAATCCTGTTTGCGTATGCAAATTAGCCATGTGCGCGCGCAAAACAGAAGAAAGACGTAACGTTGACAACAATTAATACAAAAAATGTTTAAATTTTAGTATTAGGGACTGATCTTATCTGTTGTGCCTGTGCACTTTATCTGTTTCACTGTTGGTGAATGAGAAACATCCTCTCGAATCCTTGTATGTCTGGTGAATGTGAAGAATTGACATTAAAGCTGACTTTGGTTTTGACATTATAATGTTATAGGCCTACTGCATATTGAGAAAATTTAGATCGGTATTGCGCAACAATCGGGAGATGATGACCCCCCCCAAACATTGACAGGTATTTCGCACACTGGTCAGAACCATTATAAATTAAACAAGGATCTTCAAAAATATCTGATTAAATTATCCAGGAGATTCAAATCTTTTAAGGATTATTTGTCTTCAAGGTATATAAAAATACAACTACCAAAATTACATGAATGCAGTACAACAGGCAGCATTTCCCCTGATTTATCCAATGGCTCAGCACCCATTGATCATGGCATGTAGTAAATTAACGTCTCTTTAAACGAAGCCAACCATAGGGATGGCAGCACTGATCCCTAGCTCTCGGCACCCACAGCTCACCTTCATATATTTGTCTCAAGTGCTGCAGAAAGGAACCAACTAATTGGCTAAACTAAAATTAAAAGGAAAACAAACCATCAATAAAAGATAAGTTTTCTTTTAGAAGTCATTTGCTCAAATTCCTGAGGTAGAACTATAAAATACATATTATACAAACCTCTGCACCTAATCAAAAATTTATGAATTATAATAAACTGACAAAAACTAATTTCTGCAGTCACTATTAAATTATCATTTAACAGGTTTAGGGGGGTGCACCGTTCCTGGAGGTACTGCAATACCAGGCCGATGCATGGAGCGGACGGAGCAAGCCCCTATTCCATCTCCCAGTTCCAAAAATCAATTTAATATATGGTCCCCGGGTAGGGGACGTATCAGATATTAAACTGATAAGAACAGATACTACACTTGATCTTAGCCAAAAGGCCGAGAAGCGATACCAGAAAAAGGGTGGAGGAGACCGGGTCATTCAGAGGCACCTCCTTTTAACTCAGGGTAGGATAACCAGCACGGAAACGTTGACTTTTTTTTTTTTTTTTTTTTAGCATACAATAAAGAAGGTAACCAGGGGAAATGACAATTGGCCACATTTTATGCTGTTCTGCAGCAGTAAATCAACACAAATAAGCCACTTGCAGGTGAAAAGGACAGCAAAAGTAAAGCATTTTTTTGCTTGTTCCTGCTCTGGTCCAATAGGGAGCTCAGAAGCGATAACAAGTAAAGAAATTGCCATTTTTCTAGATATCTGCCTTTAAATGTGAACACAGCATTTATATATAGGCATACGATGGATTTTTTATTTTTTTTATTTTTTACGTAACCCATAAAAGTCAAGAAAGTCCTAAGGTTAAGACAAGCCTCGGACGGCGCAGGTTGAAAAGAAGGACTGCAGCGGCCTCTAGTGGACGGTAGCCTCAACTGCAGCTCTTACTCCTTCCGCACCTGCACACGCTGGAAATGAATACGCCCACGCAAGCACAACAAACACTTTGAAAGGCATGATTGGTTTTCCAAACAACTCTCTGACGTGACGCTTTCTCTGCGCGTTTATCCTTATTCAAGACCAGCCTTGGAGGTAGAAAAAGCACAATTATCTACGCTAACGTAGAGACAATAACGCCCTTGTTTTATTTCAGCAAAAGATGTTTCCAATAAACAGCACGTTCAGTTTGACCATGTGTCCGCTGAGGTGGACATCTTGCATGATGAGGTATGTTTGTGAATCAAGTCAAGGAACTGCAGCAGCTTTTCTTTGTAAATGCTTTTGTGGTAACTACGCGTGTTTGTGCATAATTTTTAACCCAGCGTCAGTTTCCAAACATCGCCTAGCATGGAGCAGCTGCGCTAAGCGGGAGGCACAGGCTGGTTAGCTGGACTGTGCAGCCTGGGCACAGCAGCTGAGCTAAATGCTTGCGACAAGCCTGAAGGAGCCCACAACTATACAGTAATTGTCTCTGAACAAGCATGGAGGAGGTGCACCGCTCCTGGAGGTACTGCAATACCAGGCCGATGCATGGAGCGGACGGAGCAAGCCCCTATTCCATCTCCCAGTTCCAAAAATCAATTTAATATATGGTCCCCGGGTAGGGGACGTATCAGATATTAAACTGATAAGAACAGATACTACACTTGATCTTAGCCAAAAGGCCGAGAAGCGATACCAGAAAAAGGGTGGAGGAGACCGGGTCATTCAGAGGCACCTCCTTTTAACTCAGGGTAGGATAACCAGCACGGAAACGTTGACTTTTTTTTTTTTTTTTTTTTTTTTTAACATACAATAAAGAAGGTAACCAGGGGAAATGACAATTGGCCACATTTTATGCTGTTCTGCAGCAGTAAATCAACACAAATAAGCCACTTGCAGGTGAAAAGGACAGCAAAAGTAAAGCATTTTTTTGCTTGTTCCTGCTCTGGTCCAATAGGGAGCTCAGAAGCGATAACAAGTAAAGAAATTGCCATTTTTCTAGATATCTGCCTTTAAATGTGAACACAGCATTTATATATAGGCATACGATGGATTTTTTATTTTTTTTATTTTTTACGTAACCCATAAAAGTCAAGAAAGTCCTAAGGTTAAGACAAGCCTCGGACGGCGCAGGTTGAAAAGGACTGCAGCGGCCTCTAGTGGACGGTAGCCTCAACTGCAGCTCTTACTCCTTCCGCACCTGCACACGCTGGAAATGAATACGCCCACGCAAGCACAACAAACACTTTGAAAGGCATGATTGGTTTTCCAAACAACTCTCTGACGTGACGCTTTCTCTGCGCGTTTATCCTTATTCAAGACCAGCCTTGGAGGTAGAAAAAGCACAATTATCTACGCTAACGTAGAGACAATAACGCCCTTGTTTTATTTCAGCAAAAGATGTTTCCAATAAACAGCACGTTCAGTTTGACCATGTGTCCGCTGAGGTGGACATCTTGCATGATGAGGTATGTTTGTGAATCAAGTCAAGGAACTGCAGCAGCTTTTCTTTGTAAATGCTTTTGTGGTAACTGCGCGTGTTTGTGCATAATTTTTAACCCAGCGTCAGTTTCCAAACATCGCCTAGCATGGAGCAGCTGCGCTTAGCGGGAGGCACAGGCTGGTTAGCTGGACTGTGCAGCCTGAGCACAGCAGCTGAGCTAAATGCTTGCGACAAGCCTGAAGGAGCCCACAACTATACAGTAATTGTCTCTGAACAAGCATGGAGGAGGTGCACCGCTCCTGGAGGTACTGCAATACCAGGCCGATGCATGGAGCGGACGGAGCAAGCCCCTATTCCATCTCCCAGTTCCAAAAATCAATTTAATATATGGTCCCCGGGTAGGGGACGTATCAGATATTAAACTGATAAGAACAGATACTACACTTGATCTTAGCCAAAAGGCCGAGAAGCGATACCAGAAAAAGGGTGGAGGAGACCGGGTCATTCAGAGGCACCTCCTTTTAACTCAGGGTAGGATAACCAGCACGGAAACGTTGACTTTTTTTTTTTTTTTTTTTTTTTTTTTTAGCATACAATAAAGAAGGTAACCAGGGGAAATGACAATTGGCCACATTTTATGCTGTTCTGCAGCAGTAAATCAACACAAATAAGCCACTTGCAGGTGAAAAGGACAGCAAAAGTAAAGCATTTTTTTGCTTGTTCCTGCTCTGGTCCAATAGGGAGCTCAGAAGCGATAACAAGTAAAGAAATTGCCATTTTTCTAGATATCTGCCTTTAAATGTGAACACAGCATTTATATATAGGCATACGATGGATTTTTTTTTATTTTTATTTTTTACGTAACCCATAAAAGTCAAGAAAGTCCTAAGGTTAAGACAAGCCTCGGACGGCGCAGGTTGAAAAGAAGGACTGCAGCGGCCTCTAGTGGACGGTAGCCTCAACTGCAGCTCTTACTCCTTCCGCACCTGCACACGCTGGAAATGAATACGCCCACGCAAGCACAACAAACACTTTGAAAGGCATGATTGGTTTTCCAAACAACTCTCTGACGTGACGCTTTCTCTGCGCGTTTATCCTTATTCAAGACCAGCCTTGGAGGTAGAAAAAGCACAATTATCTACGCTAACGTAGAGACAATAACGCCCTTGTTTTATTTCAGCAAAAGATGTTTCCAATAAACAGCACGTTCAGTTTGACCATGTGTCCGCTGAGGTGGACATCTTGCATGATGAGGTATGTTTGTGAATCAAGTCAAGGAACTGCAGCAGCTTTTCTTTGTAAATGCTTTTGTGGTAACTGCGCGTGTTTGTGCATAATTTTTAACCCAGCGTCAGTTTCCAAACATCGCCTAGCATGGAGCAGCTGCGCTTAGCGGGAGGCACAGGCTGGTTAGCTGGACTGTGCAGCCTGAGCACAGCAGCTGAGCTAAATGCTTGCGACAAGCCTGAAGGAGCCCACAACTATACAGTAATTGTCTCTGAACAAGCATGGAGGAGGTGCACCGCTCCTGGAGGTACTGCAATACCAGGCCGATGCATGGAGCGGACGGAGCAAGCCCCTATTCCATCTCCCAGTTCCAAAAATCAATTTAATATATGGTCCCCGGGTAGGGGACGTATCAGATATTAAACTGATAAGAACAGATTTTTTTTTTTTTTTTTTTTTTTTTTTTTTTTTTCCAATAAACAGCACGTTCAGTTTGACCATGTGTCCGCTGAGGTGCACATCTTGCATGATGAGGTATGTTTGTGAATCAAGTCAAGGAACTGCAGCAGCTTTTCTTTGTAAATGCTTTTGTGGTAACTACGCGTGTTTGTGCATAATTTTTAACCCAGCGTCAGTTTCCAAACATCGCCTAGCATGGAGCAGCTGCGCTTAGCGGGAGGCACAGGCTGGTTAGCTGGACTGTGCAGCCTGAGCACAGCAGCTGAGCTAAACGCTTGCGACAAGCCTGAAGGAGCCCACGACTACACAGTATTTGTCTCTGAACAAGCATGGAGGAGGTGCACCGCTCCTGGAGGTACTGCAATACCAGGCCGATGCATGGAGCGGACGGAGCAAGCCCCTATTCCATCTCCCAGTTCCAAAAATCAATTTAATATATGGTCCCCGGGTAGGGGACGTATCAGATATTAAACTGATAAGAACAGATTTTTTTTTTTCCTTTTTCAAGATTTTATTGTTACTTAATACATTTAAAACCATGGCACTCCATTATACAGAAATTTTCTTTTTACATTTAATAAATTAAATTAAAAGGAGAGAAGAAACATGATGTAAACAGCAAATCTGTATGTTAAAATTGAGCAGGACCGGGGTGACCCTCTCCTAAATTTTGAGCCATCCCGTTCCTCCAAACAGCGTTGGTACCGGTGCTGGTTCCGGTACTGGTGCTCAGAGGGGATCCCCCCCTACTGCTCCTTCCCGCCTGCCTCTCCCGGAGAGCCAGGCCGCTGCTGCCGGGACCCTCATCTGTGAAACGCCGACTCCTCTCTTCACGGAGGCGCAGACGATGCTTCTTTGAGGCTGTGTCCTTGGCGCGCCACCTGCAGCTCTTGATGTTGTTCTTCTTGCTGCCGCCATTCGGATCACAGCCTCGGGGGGAATCTGCCTGCGCCTGCTTACCAGCAAGTTTCTGGAGGTCCAGATGGCGTCTTTTATGGTGGCGAGGGTGAGCCACATCTCCTCAAAGTCCTTTTTCGTAAAGGTCCGATGGCTCACCCCATACAGCACTAGCTGTAAGTCGAGGACCTCCCTTGCTGGCAAGTGTGGGAACTGCGAGGAGCCGGCCTCCGTCCACAGGTCCCTAGCAGCACTGCACTCCCACAGCAGATGCCTCACCGACTCCGGCGCGCCACAACCGGGTCGGGGGCAGATGGACGATACAGACATGCCGCGGGAGTGCATGACGGCTCTGACCGGGAGAATCCCATGAGCCACCATCCATGACAGGTCCTGAAGTCTGTTTGGAAGGACGGGAAGGCTCACGTTGCGCCAAACCGTGGAGGCATCTCCTCGTAGGAGGCCTCGCATTGGGGTCACTGGTTCCCGCTCCTGCACAACAGAAATGATAAAACGATGGTTGGTTAAAATCCTGCTTTCCTCTCCCTCCAATTTAAAATGTTCTAAAAATTTCTGTATAAAAGCATATGCCGGTGGGAGGTTAAAAGCAACAGGTGTTTTTAGATCACTTTGAATCAATTTTAATTTTCTCAGATAGGACCCCATCCAAAATCTGCTCATCTTGCTTGTTTTGATATCTGGGGATGTGTTCAGTGCCAGTTTAAAATGAATGCTTGTGTAGTAGCTACCTAAAAACAAGTAAAGATCTGGGACTCCTTTTCCTCCTTTATCCTTTGGTTTTGTCATGATTTCTCTTCTTATCCTCTCCCATTTGGAGTCCCAGATGAAGTAAAAAATGTCTCGTTGCAGCTCTAAAATCACTCTCCTGGGAGGAATAAAAACAGAACTGGTGAGTAAAAGCACTGGTAAAATCACTGCTTTGATTATAAGAATCTTTCCTTCAAGTGTTAGGTTCCTCATCCCCCAAAATCCCAGTCGTTGTTTTACTCTCTTTATTATTTTTGTCCAGTTTGTTCCTCCCTCTCCATTTTTATCAAATTTCACCCCCAATATTTTTTGTTCCTCTTTAGTTATCTGGAACTGGTGTCCTATTTTTTCATTTTCTTTCCATGGTCCATAAAAGAGTGCTTTTGTTTTCTCTTTATTTAGTTTTGAGCCTGACGCTCTCCCGAACCATTCAGTTAATTGAAATACCCTGTCTACTGATAAAAGGTCTGTACATAAAATATTAAAATCATCCATGTATAAAAGACATCTGGCCTCCTGCCCCCCACTCCCCGGTATTGTGACTCCTGATATCTGTGGGTCCCTTCTCAAGATCTGCGCCAGCGGCTCGACACAGGCCACGTAGAGAAGGGCAGATAAAGGACAACCCTGACGAACACCGCAGTTCACTTTCACTGCTTTTGTCAGAAACCCGTTAACTAGAAATCTGCTGTAGATGTCTCGGTACAACAGTCCCACCCATGCTACAAACCTCCCTGGAAAACCCATTTTTTGCAGTACCTGAAAGAGGTACTGGTGCGAGACCCGATCAAAAGCTTTCTCAAAATCTAGATTTAACACTATCAGCCGAATGTTTCTGTCTCTCGCAAAACAGATGGTGTCTCGGATCAGTACGAGGCTGTCCGTGATCTTCCTTCCTGGCACGGCGCAGGCTTGATCCGGGTGGATTAGATCCCCCAACACTCGGCGCATCCTGGCTGCTAAAAGTTTACTAAAAAGTTTACAATCTAAATTTAAAAGGGTGATGGGTCTCCAATTTTTGAGATCTGTTTTATCGTTATCTTTATGTAAAAGCGTCACTATACCTGTTCTAAAACTATCGGGTAGTTTATCTAGTTTGCTAAAATCAGTAAAAACAACGATTAAATCAGGTGTTAAAATGTCCCAAAAAGTTAGATAAAATTCTACAGGGAGTCCATCTGAGCCTGGAGATTTTCCTCTTTTAAAACTCTTCAAAGAGTTTAAAAGTTCTAAAAGGGTAAAATCCTCCTCTAAAAAACTACCTTCCTTTATACTTTTTTCTAAAAAATCCAAAGTTTCTTTAATATTTCCTTCATTTACTGTTTTCTCCTCATATAAATCACTGTAAAACTGTTCAATCACTTTTGTCTTTTCTTCTATAGTTGAAGCGATGTCTCCTTTTACTGATTTAAGTTCAGGGATAGAACTTGGATTACCAATTATTTTTTTAAAGAAGTATCTACTACATTTTTCCCCTTCTTCTATTTCTCTTTCTCTGCTTCTTAAGATGACTCCTTTGCTCTTTATTTCTGCTAAAATGTTCATTTCTTTTTTAATTTCTCTTATTTCTTTGTTAAAATCCATACCTTGTTGATTTAAAAAATAATATCTTTGTAATCTTTTCTGCAGCCCCATCATGCGACTCTGTTCTTTTTTCTTCTTATTTTTCCCGGCTTGTCTGAAGAAAGTCTGGGTCCTACCTTTCACCATCTCCCACCACTGTGCTCGTGTTTCGTACAGGTCTTGGAGGGTCTGCCACTCCTGGTACCGCTCCCGGTACTGGCTGACCAAAGCCTGGTCCTCCAGCAGGGAGCGGTTGAGTTTCCACAGACCTCTCCCGGTCGTCGCACCTGAAGGAAGTGAAAGAGTGCAGGACAGAAGGAGGTGGTCGGAAAAGAAAACTGGTGACAATCTAGCATCAGTTAGGGTGCAATCTCTGATGAAAAAGTAGTCGATTCGAGAGGCTTTAGAGCTATCATCACTGACCCAGGTGAAGCCCTCCTCTCTAGGATGCATGGATTTAAAACAGTCCACTAGTTTAAAATCCCTGACTATCCTCTGTAATAAAAGTGATGTCTTGTCTACCTTATATATTTGTCCTATTCTTTTCCTGTCTTTTCTGGTTAAAACACAATTAAAATCCCCCCCAATTATTAACGGTTTTCTTCCTAACATGTGGGGCTGCAGTTCCTTTAAAAAGTCATACCTGTCGTGTTTATCAGTAAAACCATAAATATTTAAGAGGTTAAAATCCTGCCCATTAAAAGTCAGATTTGCTAAAAGTGCTCTTCCCTCTTTCACCACGGTGCTTCCCTTAACCAAGATGTGAGGATTATTTATTAAAATGGCCACACCGTCGTTTCTATTTTCGTTTGAGCCGCTCCATATTGACGGTCGCGGCCATAAATCTTGCCACAGGGTGTAATTCTTTAAAAACGGAAGTGCACATTCTTGCAATAAAAACACGTCTGACTGTACGGTGCTTAAAAAGGATAAAACACTCTGGGCTCTAACTAAAGACTTCACACTTCTAACATTTATGGTTGAGAAGGTGAGAGTCATAAAAATAGTGGTTAAGAACAGGCAAGACATTTTAAAGGATTAAGATAAACATTTTAAAGGTGTGACAATTAAGATCCTATAAAACATTATATAAACGAGAGGCACGTTTCAAATGTTAAATTATTTCTACTGAGTGCAGTTCTTGCTTCACTTCACATGGTGAAGGAGGGAGGGGTTGAGCTCCATCGCCCTTCCTCCTTCTAGGCGTTGGCCTCTGTCGCAATGTTTTGTTCAACATGATTTCTTTTGGGGTTGATTGGATCGCTATATTTAAAAAGGAGACCTCATTTGGTGAATCAATTGGGAATACTCTGGGTTCCTCCTCAGATGAGCCCTCTGAGAGGTTGCCCAGCCTTCCCCTCTTTTCTAAAACCATAGATATGTCTGGGGATAACTCTGATGCCGGTCTCTTGGCCAGCTGGGCGTCGGGGAGGGTGGCATCATCACTACTTTCAATCTGAGTTTCCTCTAAACTCGCCCCGCCTTCGGTTTGCGTCTCCTCCCCCTCACCAGGTGCTTCGGTTTGGGGTGGAGCCTCCGTCCCCTCCCCGCTTCCTGCCATCTCCTCCTCCTCTCCTCCAATCGGAGGGGTTGGCAGGAGATTTGAATTTTCTGTCCCAGCTGCATCCACTTGCTCATTAACTTTTTCAACTGTCGTCTCTTTCCCTTTTTTTAATTTATTTGCAAACGATTTCGGACAGTCTCTAAACAGGTGGTCCTGTCCACCACACAAATTGCATTTTCGCCCGTTTGTACATTCTTCAAATGTGTGTCCCACCTCCCTACATTTTCCACAAAAAATCTTGTTGCATGCCTCAGCCAGATGACCGTATTCGCCACACTTCCTACATAGCTTCGGTTGTCCTTGGTAATGAATGTAGCCTCTGTTTTCCCCCAGGACTATCATGGATGGGAGATGTTTCAGGCCCTGGAAGCCTTGGGGATCTTCCCACTGTTTAATGGGGACCCGCCAAGCGCAATTCCAGATGCCGTCGGCATCCCGCACCTTCATAGCCTGGCCTTTCACAGTGCAGTATCTACCCAGCCATACACAGATGTCTTCAGCACTGACAGTCTCATTGAACATCCTGACAATCACCGTTTTCAGGGAGTTGTCAGTCAGTTTCTCAACGTCAAATGCTGAAAACTGGGTTTTCGCGTTTTCAAACCGAGTCCAAAAGTCTTTTAGAAGTGCGGCGGAACAAAAACTCACGTCATATCCCTTGTTGAAAGGCAGGGAGAGGATACAGTTCAGGTCATCCGGCTTAAACTTTAACGTTTGCTGCAACAATTTTCTTGAAAAATCTAGCCTTGACATTACTTTCTCTTGATCATTAAATAGGAAGCGGACGCTGTGGTGCCTTCGCATGCCGGCATGGCTAGCCGCCATGGTGAAGGCACCACCCGATAAATAACTAAAACCTTTAATAAAACCCAATAAATAACTAAAACCGTTAATAAAAAACAATAACTAAGTAAAACCCGGTAGACCAAAAATACAAAAAACTTTTAAAAGGGAAGAGATATTTTACACAACTTTGCGATCAATATCTCAACTAGAGACAAAGCTTAATCTTAACTCAAATAGAGGGGTAACAGCCAAGTCACAACGACTACCGCTATCACCACCCAGTGGAGTTGATCGCTGTCTTAGCCAAAAGGCCGAGAAGCGATACCAGAAAAAGGGTGGAGGAGACCGGGTCATTCAGAGGCACCTCCTTTTAACTCAGGGTAGGATAACCAGCACGGAAACGTTGACTTTTTTTTTTTTTTTTTTTTTTTAGCATACAATAAAGAAGGTAACCAGGGGAAATGACAATTGGCCACATTTTATGCTGTTCTGCAGCAGTAAATCAACACAAATAAGCCACTTGCAGGTGAAAAGGACAGCAAAAGTAAAGCATTTTTTTGCTTGTTCCTGCTCTGGTCCAATAGGGAGCTCAGAAGCGATAACAAGTAAAGAAATTGCCATTTTTCTAGATATCTGCCTTTAAATGTGAACACAGCATTTATATATAGGCATACGATGGATTTTTTTTTATTTTTATTTTTTACGTAACCCATAAAAGTCAAGAAAGTCCTAAGGTTAAGACAAGCCTCGGACGGCGCAGGTTGAAAAGAAGGACTGCAGCGGCCTCTAGTGGACGGTAGCCTCAACTGCAGCTCTTACTCCTTCCGCACCTGCACACGCTGGAAATGAATACGCCCACGCAAGCACAACAAACACTTTGAAAGGCATGATTGGTTTTCCAAACAACTCTCTGACGTGACGCTTTCTCTGCGCGTTTATCCTTATTCAAGACCAGCCTTGGAGGTAGAAAAAGCACAATTATCTACGCTAACGTAGAGACAATAACGCCCTTGTTTTATTTCAGCAAAAGATGTTTCCAATAAACAGCACGTTCAGTTTGACCATGTGTCCGCTGAGGTGGACATCTTGCATGATGAGGTATGTTTGTGAATCAAGTCAAGGAACTGCAGCAGCTTTTCTTTGTAAATGCTTTTGTGGTAACTGCGCGTGTTTGTGCATAATTTTTAACCCAGCGTCAGTTTCCAAACATCGCCTAGCATGGAGCAGCTGCGCTTAGCGGGAGGCACAGGCTGGTTAGCTGGACTGTGCAGCCTGAGCACAGCAGCTGAGCTAAATGCTTGCGACAAGCCTGAAGGAGCCCACAACTATACAGTAATTGTCTCTGAACAAGCATGGAGGAGGTGCACCGCTCCTGGAGGTACTGCAATACCAGGCCGATGCATGGAGCGGACGGAGCAAGCCCCTATTCCATCTCCCAGTTCCAAAAATCAATTTAATATATGGTCCCCGGGTAGGGGACGTATCAGATATTAAACTGATAAGAACAGATTTTTTCTTTTCTTTTTCAAGATTTTATTGTTACTTAATACATTTAAAACCATGGCACTCCATTATACAGAAATTTTCTTTTTACATTTAATAAATTCAATTAAAAGGAGAGAAGAAACATGATGTAAACAGCAAATCTGTATGTTAAAATTGAGCAGGACCGGGGTGACCCTCTCCTAAATTTTGAGCCATCCCGTTCTTCCAAACAGCGTTGGTACCGGTGCTGGTTCCGGTACTGGTGCTCAGAGGGGATCCCCCCCTACTGCTCCTTCCCGCCTGCCTCTCCCGGAGAGCCAGGCCGCTGCTGCCGGGACCCTCATCTGTGAAACGCCGACTCCTCTCTTCACGGAGGCGCAGACGATGCTTCTTTGAGGCTGTGTCCTTGGCGTGCCACCTGCAGCTCTTGATGTTGTTCTTCTTGCTGCCGCCATTCGGATCACAGCCTCGGGGGGGAATCTGCCTGCGCCTGCTTACCAGCAAGTTTCTGGAGGTCCAGATGGCGTCTTTTATGGTGGCGAGGGTGAGCCACATCTCCTCAAAGTCCTTTTTCGTAAAGGTCCGATGGCTCACCCCATACAGCACTAGCTGTAAGTCTAGGACCTCCCTTGCTGGCAAGTGTGGGAACTGCGAGGAGCCGGCTTCCGTCCACAGGTCCCTAGCAGCACTGCACTCCCACAGCAGATGCCTCACCGACTCCGGCGCGCCACAACCGGGTCGGGGGCAGATGGACGATACAGACATGCCGCGGGAGTGCATGACGGCTCTGACCGGGAGAATCCCATGAGCCACCATCCATGACAGGTCCTGAAGTCTGTTTGGAAGGACAGGAAGGCTCACGTTGCGCCAAACCGTGGAGGCATCTCCTCGTAGGAGGCCTCGCACTGGGGTCACTGGTTCCCGCTCCTGCACAACAGAAATGATAAAACGATGGTTGGTTAAAATCCTGCTCTCCTCTCCCTCCAATTTAAAATGTTCTAAAAATTTCTGTATAAAAGCATATGCCGGTGGGAGGTTAAAAGCAACAGGTGTTTTTAGATCACTTTGAATCAATTTCAATTTTCTCAGATAGGACCCCATCCAAAATCTGCTCATCTTGCTTGTTTTGATATCTGGGGATGTGTTCAGTGCCAGTTTAAAATGAATGCTTGTGTAGTAGCTGCCTAAAAACAAGTAAAGATCTGGGACTCCTTTTCCTCCTTTATCCTTTGGTTTTGTCATGATTTGTCTTCTTATCCTCTCCCATTTGGAGTCCCAGATGAAGTAAAAAATGTCTCGTTGCAGCTCTAAAATCACTCTCCTGGGAGGAATAAAAACAGAACTGGTGAGTAAAAGCACTGGTAAAATCACTGCTTTGATTATAAGAATCTTTCCTTCAAGTGTTAGGTTCCTCATCCCCCAAAATCCCAGTCGTTGTTTTACTCTCTTTATTATTTTTGTCCAGTTTGTTCCTCCCTCTCCATTTTTATCAAATTTCACCCCCAATATTTTTTGTTCTTCTTTAGTTATCTGGAACTGGTGTCCTATTTTTTCATTTTCTTTCCATGGTCCATAAAAAGTGCTTTTGTTTTCTCTTTATTTAGTTTCGAGCCTGACGCTCTCCCGAACCATTCAGTTAATTGAAATACCCTGTCTACTGATAAAAGGTCTGTACATAAAATATTAAAATCATCCATGTATAAAAGACATCTGGCCTCCTGCCCCCCACTCCCCGGTATTGTGACTCCTGATATCTGTGGGTCCCTTCTCAAGATCTGCGCCAGCGGCTCGACACAGGCCACGTAGAGAAGGGCAGATAAAGGACAACCCTGACGAACACCGCAGTTCACTTTCACTGCTTTTGTCAGAAACCCGTTAACTAGAAATCTGCTGTAGATGTCTCGGTACAACAGTCCCACCCATGCTACAAACCTCCCTGGAAAACCCATTTTTTGCAGTACCTGAAAGAGGGTACTGGTGCGAGACCCGATCAAAAGCTTTCTCAAAATCTAGATTTAACACTATCAGCCGAATGTTTCTGTCTCTCGCAAAACAGATGGTGTCTCGGATCAGTACGAGGCTGTCCGTGATCTTCCTTCCTGGCACGGCGCAGGCTTGATCCGGGTGGATTAGATCCCCCAACACTCGGCGCATCCTGGCTGCTAAAAGTTTACTAAAAAGTTTACAATCTAAATTTAAAAGGGTGATGGGTCTCCAATTTTTGAGATCTGTTTTATCGTTATCTTTATGTAAAAGCGTCACTATACCTGTTCTAAAACTATCGGGTAGTTTATCTAGTTTGCTAAAATCAGTAAAAACAACGATTAAATCAGGTGTTAAAATGTCCCAAAAAGTTAGATAAAATTCTACAGGGAGTCCATCTGAGCCTGGAGATTTTCCTCTTTTAAAACTCTTCAAAGAGTTTAAAAGTTCTAAAAGGGTAAAATCCTGTTCTAAAAAACTAACTTCCTTTATACTTTTTTCTAAAAAATCCAAAGTTTCTTTAATATTTCCTTCATTTACTGTTTTCTCCTCATATAAATCACTGTAAAACTGTTCAATCACTTTTGTCTTTTCTTCTATAGTTGAAGCGATGTCTCCTTTTACTGATTTAAGTTCAGGAATAGAACTTGGATTACCAATTATTTTTTTAAAGAAGTATCTACTACATTTTTCCCCTTCTTCTATTTCTCTTTCTCTGCTTCTTAAGATGACTCCTTTGCTCTTTATTTCTGCTAAAATGTTCATTTCTTTTTTAATTTCTCTTATTTCTTTGTTAAAATCCATACCTTGTTGATTTAAAAAATAATATCTTTGTAATCTTTTCTGCAGCCCCATCATGCGACTCTGTTCTTTTTTCTTCTTATTTTTCCCGGCTTGTCTGAAGAAAGTCTGGGTCCTACCCTTCACCATCTCCCACCACTGTGCTCGTGTTTCGTACAGGTCTTGGAGGGTCTGCCACTCCTGGTACCGCTCCCGGTACTGGCTGACCAAAGCCTGGTCCTCCAGCAGGGAGCGGTTGAGTTTCCACAGACCTCTCCCGGTCGTCGCACCTAAAGGAAGTGAAAGAGTGCAGGACAGAAGGAGGTGGTCGGAAAAGAAAACCGGGTGACAATCTAGCATCAGTTAGGGTGCAATCTCTGATGAAAAGGTAGTCAATTCGAGAGGCTTTAGAGCTATCATCACTGACCCAGGTGAAGCCCTCCTCTCTAGGATGCATGGTTTTAAAACAGTCCACTAGTTTAAAATCCCTAACTATCCTCTGTAATAAAAGTGATGTCTTGTCTACCTTATATATTTGTCCTATTCTTTTCCTGTCTTTTCTGGTTAAAACACAATTAAAATCCCCCCCAATTATTAACGGTTTTCTTCCTAACATGTGGGGCTGCAGTTCCTTTAAAAAGTCATACCTGTCGTGTTTATCAGTAAAACCATAAATATTTAAGAGGTTAAAATCCTGCCCATTAAAAGTCAGATTTGCTAAAAGTGCTCTTCCCTCTTTCACCACGGTGCTTCCCTTAACCAAGATGTGAGGATTATTTATTAAAATGGCCACACCGTCGTTTCTATTTTCGTTTGAGCCGCTCCATATTGACGGTCGCGGCCATAAATCTTGCCACCGGGTGTAATTCTTTAAAAACGGAAGTGCACATTCTTGCAATAAAAACACGTCTGACTGTACGGTGCTTAAAAAGGATAAAATACTCTGGGCTCTAACTAAAGACTTCACACTTCTAACATTTATAGTTGAGAAGGTGAGGGTCATAAAAATAGTGGTTAAGAACAGGCAAGACATTTTAAAGGATTAAGATAAACATTTTAAAGGTGTGACAATTAAGATCCTATAAAACATTATATAAACGAGAGGCACGTTTCAAATGTTAAATTATTTCTACTGAGTGCAGTTCTTGCTTCACTTCACATGGTGAAGGAGGGAGGGGTTGAGCTCCATCGCCCTTCCTCCTTCTAGGCGTTGGCCTCTGTCGCAATGTTTTGTTCAACATGATTTCTTTTGGGGTTGATTGGATCGCTATATTTAAAAAGGAGACCTCATTTGGTGAATCAATTGGGAATACTCTGGGTTCCTCCTCAGATGAGCCCTCTGAGAGGTTGCCCAGCCTTCCCCTCTTTTCTAAAACCATGGATATGTCCGGGGATAACTCTGATGCCGGTCTCTTGGCCAGCTGGGCGTCGGGGAGGGTGGCATCATCGCTACTTTCAATCTGGGTTTCCTCTAAGCTAGCTCCGCCTTCGGTTTGCGTCTCCTCCCCTTCACCAGGTGCTTCGGTTTGGGTGGAGCCTCCGTCCCCTCCCCCGCTTCCCGCCATCTCCTCCTCCTCTCCTCCAATCGGAGGGGTTGGCAGGAGATTTGAATTTTCTGTCCCAGCTGCATCCACTTGCTCGTTAACTTTTTCAACTGTCGTCTCTTTCCCTTTTTTTAATTTATTTGCAAACGATTTCGGACAGTCTCTAAACAGGTGGTCCTGTCCACCACACAAATTGCATTTTCGCCCGTTTGTACATTCTTCAAATGTGTGTCCCACCTCCCTACATTTTCCACAAAAAATCTTGTTGCATGCCTCAGCCAGATTGACCGTATTCGCCACACTTCCTACATAGCTTCGGTTGTCCTTGGTAATGAATGTAGCCTCTGTTTTCCCACAGGACTATCATGGATGGGAGATGTTTCAGGCCCTGGAAGCCTTGGGGATCTTCCCACTGTTTAATGGGGACCCGCCAAGCGCAAGTTCCAGATGCCGTCGGCATCCCGCACCTTCATAGCCTGGCCTTCACAGTGCAGTATCTACCCAGCCATACACAGATGTCTTCAGCACTGACAGTCTCATTGAACATCCTGACAAATCACCGTTTTCAGGGAGTTGTCAGTCAGTTTCTCAACGTCAAATGCTGAAAACTGGGTTTTCGCGTTTTTCAAACCGAGTCCAAAAGTCTTTTAGAAGTGCGGCGGAACAAAAACTCACGTCATATCCCTTGTTGAAAGGCAGGGAGAGGATACAGTTCAGGTCATCCGGCTTAAACTTTAACGTTTGCTGCAACAATTTTCTTGAGAAATCTAGCCTTGACAGTACTTTCTCTTGATCATTAAAAAGGAAGCGGACGCTGTGGTGCCTTCGCATGCCGGCATGTGCTAGCCGCCATGGTGAAGGCACCACCCGATTAAATAATAACTAAACCTTAATAAAACCCAATAAATAACTAAAACCCGGTATACCAAAAATACAAAAACTTTTAAAAAGGAAGAGATATTTTACGCAACTTTGCGATCAATATCTCAACTAGGGACTAAGATTAATCTTAACTCAAATAGAGGGTAACAGCCAAGTCACAACGACTACCGCTATCACCACCCAGTGGAGTTGATCGCTGTCTTAGCCAAAAGGCCGAGAAGCGATACCAGAAAAAGGGTGGAGGAGACCGGGTCATTCAGAGGCACCTCCTTTAACTCAGGGTAGGATAACCAGCACGGAAAACGTTGACTTTTTTTTTTTTTTTTTTTTTTTTAGCATACAATAAAGAAGGTAACCAGGGGAAATGACAATTGGCCACATTTTATGCTGTTCTGCAGCAGTAAATCAACACAATAAGCCACTTGCAGGTGAAAAGGACAGCAAAAGTAAAGCATTTTTTGCTTGTTCCTGCTCTGGTCCAATAGGGAGCTCAGAAGCGATAACAAGTAAAGAAATTGCCATTTTTCTAGATATCTGCCTTTAAATGTGAACACAGCATTTATATATAGCATACGATGGATTTTTTATTTTTTTTATTTTTTACGTAACCCATAAAAGTCAAGAAAGTCCTAAGGTTAAGACAAGCCTCGGACGGCGCAGGTTGAAAAGAAGGGACTGCAGCGGCCTCTAGTGGACGGTAGCCTCAACTGCAGCTCTTACTCCTTCCGCACCTGCACACGCTGGAAATGAATACGCCCACGCAAGCACAACAAACACTTTGAAAGGCATGATTGGTTTTCCAAACAACTCTCTGACGTGACGCTTTCTCTGCGCGTTTATCCTTATTCAAGACCAGCCTTGGAGGTAGAAAAAGCACAATTATCTACGCTAACGTAGAGACAATAACGCCCTTGTTTTATTTCAGCAAAAGTATGTTTCCAATAAACAGCACGTTCAGTTTGACCATGTGTCCGCTGAGGTGGACATCTTGCATGATGAGGTATGTTTGTGAATCAAGTCAAGGAACTGCAGCAGCTTTTCTTTGTAAATGCTTTTGTGGTAACTGCGCGTGTTTTGTGCATAATTTTTAACCCAGCAGTCAGTTTCCAAACATCGCCTAGCAGTGGAGCAGCTGCGCTTTTAGCGGGAGGCACAGGGCTGGTTAGCTGGACTGTGCAGCCTGAGCACAGCAGCTGAGGCTAAATGCTTGTGACAAGCCTGAAGGAGCCCACAACTATACAGTAATTGTCTCTGAACAAGCATGGAGGAGGTGCACCGCTCCTGGAGGTACTGCAATACCAGGCCGATGCATGGAGCGGACGGAGCAAGCCCCTATTCCATCTCCCCAGTTCCAAAAATCAATTTAATATATGGTCCCCGGGTAGGGGACGTATAAGATATTAAACTGATAAGAACAGATACTACACTTGATCTTAGCCAAAAGGCCGAGAAGCGATACCAGAAAAAGGGGGAGGAGACGGGTCATTCAGAGGCACCTCCTTTTAACTCAGGGTAGGATAACCAGCACGGAAACGTTGACTTTTTTTTTTTTTTTTTTTTTAGCATACAATAAAGAAGGTAACCAGGGGAAATGACAATTGGCCACATTTTATGCTGTTCTGCAGCAGTAAATCAACACAATAACGCCACTTGCAGGTGAAAAGGACAGCAAAAGTAAAGCATTTTTTTGCTTGTTCTGCTCTGGTCCAATAGGGAGCTCAGAAGAAGCGATAACAAGTAAAGAAATTGCCATTTTTCTAGATATCTGCCTTTAAATGTGAACACAGCATTTATATATAGGCATACGATGGATTTTTTATTTATTTTACGTAACCCATAAAAGTCAAGAAAGTCCTAAGGTTAAGACAAGCCTCGGACGGCGCAGGTTGAAAAGAAGGGACTGCAGCGGCCTCTAGTGGACGGTAGCCTCAACTGCAGCTCTTACTCCTTCCGCACCGGCACACGCTGGAAATGAATACGCCCACGCAAGCACAACAAACACTTTGAAAGGCATCATGGTTTTCCAAACAACTCTCTGACGTGACGCTTTCTCTGCGCGTTTCTCCTTATTCAAGACCAGCCTTGGAGGTAGAAAAAGCACAATTATCTACGCTAACGTAGAGACAATAACGCCCTTGTTTTATTTCAGCAAAAGATGTTTCCAATAAACAGCACGTTCCGTTTGACCATGTGTCCGCTGAGGTGGACATCTTGCATGATGAGGTATGTTTGTGAATCAAGTCAAGGAACTGCAGCAGCTTTTCTTTGTAAATGCTTTTGTGGTAACTGGCGTTGTTTGTGCATAATTTTTAACCCAGCGTCAGTTTCCAAACATCGCCTAGCATGGAGCAGCTGCGCTTAGCGGGAGGCACAGGCTGGTTAGCTGGACTGTTTCAGCCTGAGCACAGCAGCTGAGCTAAACGCTTGCGACAAGCCTGAAGGAGCCCACAACTACACAGTATTTGTCTCTGAACAAGCATGGAGGAGGTGCACCGCTCCTGGAGGTACTGCAATACCAGGCCGATGCATGGAGCGGACGGAACAAGCCCCTATTCCATCTCCCAGTTCCAAAAATCAATTTAATATATGGTCCCCGGGTAGGGGACGTATCAGATATTAAACTGATAAGAACAGATACTACACTTGATCTTAGCCAAAAGGCCGAGAAGCGATACCAAAAAAGGGTGGAGGAGACCAGGTCATTCAGAGGCACCTCCTTTTAAACAAGGGTAGGATAACCAGCACGGAAACGTGGTTTTTTTTTTTTTTTTTTTTTAGCATACAATAAAGAAGGTAACCAGGGGAAATGACAATTGGCCACATTTATGCTGTTCTGCAGCAGTAAATCAACACAAATAAGCCACTTGCAGGTGAAAAGGACCGCAAAAGTAAAGCATTTTTTTGCTTGTTCCTGCTCTGGTCCAATAGGGAGCTCAGAAGCGATAACAAGTAAAGAAATTGCCATTTTTCTAGATATCTGCCTTTAAATGTGAACACAGCATTTATATATAGGCATACGATGGATTTTTTTTTATTTTTTATTTTTTACGTAACCCATAAAAGTCAAGAAAGTCCTAAGGTTAAGACAAGCCTCGGACGGCGCAGGTTGAAAAGAAGGACTGCAGCGGCCTCTAGTGGACGGTAGCCTCAACTGCAGCTCTTACTCCTTCCGCACCTGCACAGACTGGAAATGAATACGCCCACAAGCAAAACAAAAACACTTTGAAAGGCATCATCGGTTTTCCAAACAACTCTCTCTGACGTGACGCTTTCTCTGCGCGTTTATCCTTATTCAAGACCAGCCTTGGAGGTAGAAAAAGCACAATTATCTACGCTAACGTAGAGACAATAACGCCCTTGTTTTATTTCAGCAAAAGATGTTTCCAATAAACAGCACGTTCAGTTTGACCATGTGTCCGCTGAGGTGGACATCTTGCATGATGAGGTATGTTTGTGAATCAAGTCAAGGAACTGCAGCAGCTTTTCTTTGTAAATGCTTTTGTGGTAACTACGCGTGTTTGTGCATAATTTTTAACCCAGCGTCAGTTTCCAAACATCGCCTAGCATGGAGCAGCTGCGCTTAGCGGGAGGCACAGGCTGGTTAGCTGGACTGTGCAGCCTGAGCACAGCAGCTGAGCTAAACGCTTGCGACAAGCCTGAAGGAGCCCACAACTACACAGTATTTGTCTCTGAACAAGCATGGAGGAGGTGCACCGCTCCTGGAGGTACTGCAATACCAGGCCGATGCATGGAGCGGACGGAGCAAGCCCCTATTCCATCTCCCAGTTCCAAAAATCAATTTAATATATGGTCCCCGGGGG